>NW_007728348.1:66507-69624 GCF_000696425.1 Galeopterus variegatus
AAAGTCTTTTTTCCTATATTATTATCTTGTTTTAAGTGAAGCTTATAGTTTTATGGAAATGTCCTAATGTACATGTGAGTTTTTTCTTTTTGTTTTCTTTTTTTATATCTAATATAAGCTTGCCTTCTTCAGGAACATTTTGATTTCTTAGGAAGAAAAAGTTAACGGATCAGGTATTGTTTAGGTGACTTTTCTAGAAGAATTACATCCAAACATAGATTTTTGTGTTGAACATATATTTATTTTGGGAAAGCAAAATGTTTCGGCCCCAAAATATATTCTTTGAAATATTTCAAGATGGCTAATTCAGGGATACTGGAAAAACAAGATTGGCTAGAAGGCTATTTCCCAATGGCAACACATTTACCTATGTAAATGCAAATAGTCAGGCTTCCTCTGAGGCACCCTTCCTTTGGCTACTTTATATTTTTTTCTGGAGCAGCTGTGAGACTACCTGAAGTATTTTCATTTAAATGCAAGATGTCTCTACTTAACTTTAACTTTTGATTTCCTTCTGTCACCTGTGACAACACCTCCCCTGAGAAATTCAAAGAAACCTGGTCTCAGGCCATTGTTCTGGGGCTTCTTCTTCCCCCAACCTTCTCTGTCTTATGAACCCTGATACATAAGCTTGTGTATCACCATTTGGAATTTGGTACTTTACTCTTTTGTGATTCCCACATGCTTTGCACCTTTCCTAGCATGTTAAATAATAATATTTATTATGCCTTCTCTTCATATTGATCTAAACTTGTCAATGATTTTTATTAATGAAACTTCAGGGGTAAAGTTTTCCTTTGGCCCTAATATCATCAAGTACAGGTTATAAACAAAGCACTTCATAGCAGAAACAGAATTAGCATGGACAAAATAAATTCATTCAATATTATTTCTCAGCCTGTCAGAGCAGATGTTAGATAAAGCAGAGAAAGAGATATTGGATTCACTCCCTAATATTTCAAAGGGTCCTCCTGTTATGGTAATCCCCCAAAGTTAGTATGAAAGCTATTTTATACTGCTTGCTACTCCAAAAATGAAAGATCTGCCCTTTACCTAAATCCTTGGTACTCCTGAAGCCAAGTACTCCTTTGAAATGCTGTTGTTACTAAATTAGGCTTTTTGGTCTCAAGGTCATAGAAATGAGCAGTGCACCCAGCAGTAAAACAAGCAACACTTTATTAAAAGGGGAGATAGACTATGCATAAGAGAGGTGGCTACAAGGAAGCTGTATCTGTTCAGTATCCTTTATAGGGATGTGGGGAAGGGGTGCAGGCCAGCACCGTCATTCTGCACCTCTGGAAGCGGTCCATCCTGTTCTTCCTGTTGTGTCATGGGCACATGCTCAGTTAGGACTTCAGTCCTTTTGCCTGCTCAGTCGATCCAAGATGGTAGTGTTACTTATTATTGTTAGCCCATGAGGGTCATTGTAGTGGTCACCTTGAAGCTTTGTGTGCATGTGGGAGTTAAGCTGACTTCCCGGGGGAAGTTCAGAAGGGTTTTTTTTAAAGGCAAACAGTTCTTCAATTAATATCAGCATCTTTCTTTGATGATTTCTGGTATTTTTACAGTGGTTGCAAGGGAGGTCAGTTCCAGGAGCATGTTGCGTGTAACTCCTAGAGGGGTCTTTAGGTTAATCTGAAAATTACTGAAAAAGAAAGAATGAGTAGATGATGAATTTTAAACAAAGCTAAGAGTTATACTTTAACAAGCCTTGGGGAAGGGATTTTGCAACTCAGTAAATATCTGTTCTCCCCTTATCTCACTTTATTTTGTCAGGGCATTATGCCAAACTGGTGTCTTTCATCCATTCTTATCAGGGCCATGGGGTAATCATGCACCCCAGGCAGTTTCATGACTGAGGAGTAGAAAAGTCAAAAAATGTCCTCTGTGGGGAAGATGGAGTCAGATTTGCTCACAGGACTAGCCCTATCCTGTCTCACTGTCTCTTGCCAAAGAGGATCTCTCATAGCATGCACATTGTTGGAGCCAAAAAAAGAAAGAAGAAAAAAATCACACCTTAGCACCTTAGTATGAGAGAAGCCTCAGGAAGCTTGCTAGCAGCATTAGGTGACTGATAGAATATGATCTATCTTCTGTACTCCATCAAAAGTTCAGGACACCTAACCTTGAGCCGTTTCTTCAACCTACTCTGTCGGTGTTCCAGAGTTCTGCTACTGTCTCTTTACTCAGATGTGTTTTACCGACTGGTATTGAAGGAGTCAGGACATGCCATCCCAAAATACACTTCTTTGGAATATTGATTATTTTGAGTTGAAGGCACTTGAGAGACAGCAGATACAGAAAGGACATTTTGATATTCCCCTTTCTACGTAAAACAGGCCATAAAATTTCCCATGAGAAAGATGCTTTCCCTGTACCAGGGAAAGAAAGATCATCTGTATCACCAGAAACCAGAAGGGATGATGAAATGCATCTATACAAACAAACTTACTTAAATAACCCTATGATCCATCAGTTTTCCCCAATATCGCTCTTAGTGACTCCCCCACAATCTGCTGCCCAAACTGCTTTGTCTTGTCATTTCCTCACAGATTTATCATTCCTTTGTCTAAAAGGGATATAAGCTTTCTGCTCTGGTCAATTCTTTGGGTGTTCACTTTCTTGTGAGGACCCAATGTCTTTTCTCCAATTTTACTTTTAGAAAGTAAAATTCTAATAAAACCTGTGTGCTTTTTTCCTGTTCATCTGTCTTATGACAGTTTAATTCTTAGGCCCAGCTGGGCACCCTAAGAGGGTACAGGAGAAATTTTTTTTTCCTGTATAGTATAGAGGATAATTTCCTATTAGGAAACAAGCTAGGAGATGTACAGTATAAGAGCATATATACATTCAACTTTAAAAAGTGCAGAGATTTCCACCAAATAAAGATATGTCAGTGCATTTTAGATATGTAATAAATTCATTCATTCAACAAATATTCACAAAGAATCCATTGGTTAGTGCAGACATGGTCCCAGTTCTCAGGCCCCTACAGTCAAATGGAAGAGATAGCTATGGTTGATATTTAGTCTGGAATTATTCATGTTTAACAATATAGGTTTTATTAAGATCTAAATATGGTAAGGACAACAGATCAAGAAATGATGGTCATTTCAA
>NW_007728348.1:70136-81131 GCF_000696425.1 Galeopterus variegatus
AGGTTTTATTAAGATCTAAATATGGTAAGGACAACAGATCAAGAAATGATGGTCATTTCAATTGATAATTTGTTATACTCATAGATCCCAAGAGAAGGGAGAATGCCATACCATGAGTGGTTGCATATGAAGCACTTGGTCCATTTGATCAGGAGAAGGGAGTGGGAGATAAATGGTACAGGGGATGGGGAATATGGGAAAGAGACTTTATAATAGTTTCCATGGGAAGAACAGTAAGGAGGCAGCATAAGCAGATTTAAAATTGACTAGTTTGAAAAGTTTCCTTGGGCTCTGGTACATAGGAGCCATACCTAATTGTCTAGTAATTGGCCCCTAGGAGATTAGGGCAGGTGGATGGTGGCCCAGAGTGTGAGAACCCAATTAGGGAGATGGTTGAGGGTATGGACTCTGGATTGTTTGGTTTGCACTTGAAATGCTCCTGGAAAGCCGTTTACTATCTCTAGAAATTGGCTAACCCTGGGAGGGGTAGGGTCAACAAGGCCCCCGATGGCAAAGCATCCGAATGTAGAACATAAAAGACAGGGTAAATACACTGATACTTATTTTTTTCTTCTTTATCCTCAATACCAAAAGTTGTTAGCATGACAGGCAGAGATCTGGTGATGATTCAAATGATGAAGAATGAAGAAGATGAGAGATAATCTCATCAATAATGCAACATTAAAAAGTTCAGAAACTTTTGTACTTCATTCTAGCTTCTTATAATGTGAATAAGATGGACAAGTTGAGCAAGCTGTGATTCCAGGGAAAAAAAACTATAATTAATAACAACAGCCATTCAGGGTTTGTGTATCATGAGCCAGGCACTACACTTGGTGCTTTGCATGCTGTTATTTTGATTCTGCCAGCAACTCTAAGAGCTTTGGAAAAGTGAGGCTTAGGGGGTTTAGGTAATGTCCCCAAGTTTTCATAGCAAGAAAATAGTAGAGCTAAAATTTATGCTGAGATCTGAAAAACTCTAGGGCTTGAGTTAATAAGTATCAATACACACACACTTATATATATATGTGCTTGGATCTATATACCATATAAATATTTTAGTTGAAGGAAGAGGAAGGACTTTTGAACAAATTCAAATTATGTACAGTAAGACTGTGATTTTCTGGCATAGTTTAGAAATTGAGTGTGGGAATTAGATTATATGGGTTATTAAAAAGATAACTATACATGTCTTTCTTTCAATAATTATGATTGATAATCTTCATAAACCATATTGTCTTATCATAATGAAGTTCTTCTAAGGAATCTAATATCATCTTTGCTAATTAAATACCTGGGAAGGACTTAGTGTCATCACTATGAACTTGAGTTGGAACTAGATCATCCTGCAGAAGGAATGAATCTGCACTTAAATGAACTGACTCTCCCTACTCTTTATAAAAATTATGTTTGTCGTGGGTGTGATTTTTCTCACCTCTTACTCCTAAAAATGTAGTAGTGACAGGAAGAAAAAATATATATATTATATATATACATGAAGGTACTTCAAAAAGTTTGTGGAAAAATAGAATTAAAAGATAATACAAATCTTTCCANAAGAGTCATCACCTCTGAGAACTTGGAGGAAGGGAGCGTAATGTGTAATTATTCCAAGACCATCTTCTGCAATGAGTGGTGCATTGGTTCTCAGCTCACCCTGACTTGGGTTTGAGTTCAGGCTACAACTTCCTAGCTCTGTGAACTTGTTCCTGCTTTGTTAAGCAGTAGAAATCTCTATCCTATGGGATGGTCATGAGAGCAAACTAAAATAATAATTGCAAAATTCCTAGTATGTTGTAAAGCATATATGAAGTAAGCATTCAACAAACTTTAGTTATTACTGCTATCAGGGATGAGGTGGTCTCCTGAAACTAACAATCAAATTTACCTTTAATATGCTTTCTTTGGATATACTCAGTTGAATTACTGCATCTTTGATGGAACTGTCATCCTTAGGAAAGGAATACCTCACATACAATTTCCTATTGCACTAATGAAACCTTTCTCGCTCTATTAATTTCAAGGGGGAAGGAGACTCCTAGCTGAAGAGAAGCAGAGTTGAAAGCACCACACTCAAGCCTCAGGTTCAACAGGCATGGCGGTTTCAAGACAGAAGGGTGCTGAGGCAGAATGCAGCAAGAGAGGGCTTAATTAGCTCTGGTAGAAAATTAGATGCTAATTGGTCTGCTACTACCAACCCGAGGGACTTATATTCTCCAGTTCTTATAAGATGTCCCTTTGGCTCCAATTTCTTTGGAGTAAGAATCTTGTGCAGATAGCTTTGTCACATCAACAGGAAGGTTACTGCTCAGAATCCCAGTGTTTGGTGCAGAGCTGGCTCAGTTCCCTGTTATGAAGTAAGCAAAGTCCTTTAACGGCCTGTTCAAATTCAGCTGTTCTGCTTTGGTCCTCCCCATGGATATTCCAACCCCTTCCAGTACATTCTCTTCCCTCCACACTCACAATGCCCAGAAAATCCCTTGTTTAATTACCAACTCCCAACTAGATATATTAATTTATATTAATATACTTAAGGAAAAACTCAGGTTTCTCATAGTCTGATAACACTTTTTAGTAAGAATTTAAATAATAACCATAAACATCTAGCACAAAATGTGATTATTTCTGGGGTTATGGATTTTCTACTCACTTGGCTATGTCAGGTCATATTTTAAAAAAAGCATAGGAGTTTATATGCCCATCACATTCTCCCCATGTGTATACCATTTTTAAATTCTGCCTGTGTACTGCCTGGAGAGAGTAACCTTACATAATAAGCTCTCCCACCCTCAGGCCATTTCTGATAAAAACAGCTTGAAATTCTTCAATATAAGCAGGGTGATATTTTAAAATATATTACTGAGCATTTCTCTTTCACATTTTCATGTATCTGACACCCTCCCTGGTGAGTCCAAGGCATCCAGCTACCAGAGTAGGATTGAGTTGAGGGAAGAGCATTAAATGAATTAAATCATCATAGCAATATTTACATGAATGAAAAGAGAAATAGTTAATATTTTGCTTCTGACATTAAAATAGGATTTTGTAACAAACTCATAGCTTGTATGGAAGGCTTTGTGTAAAGAAAAGGATTTTCTAACTTATTTGAGCATATCAGAGACTGAGTAGAACACCAGTCAGAGTTTATTTCTCAGTAGATGAATATATCCTTTTGTCTATGATTACTAGAATGTGTTTTGCTCTTGTAAGGTAGGAGAAGAATATAATGAGTAAAAAGATTTTAAACGCCATCCCTTCTCGACAGTAGGAAAAGAGGGTGAGTAAACACTGCCAGTCGAGAGTGAAGGGAGAGAGACTCATGATTTCTAATCTCCAGGCACCAGGCCTCCGTGTGACAAAGACAACGTGTATTGGATAAGTAGCGGGAATGCATCTGTCGGGCAGTCTTTCTTTTAATTTAGTTTGGGACTGCATGTCACATTCACAATTTGACAATCCCATTTAATCATTAGTTCATATGCAGCATGAACATGACCAGAGGGGCTGGTTTTAACCCAAGAGCAACCGCAAGAGCATTGGAAAATGTAGGGTTTTTGTTTCTTTGTTTGTTTATTTCCTCTTCCCTCAAGCACTTACTGCTCTGCACAAAGTTAAAGCTGTTTTGATGTGGGAGGAGGAGACAGGATATTAGGTAGGTATCCAGTATGGACAACCATAAATAGGAAACCCAAGAAGCCTCCTGTGGGGAAACGGGCTTTTAAGTATATTGGGTTTCCTTATTGCTATGGTTTCAATGTTCGCGTACCCTCCAAAATTCATGTTGAAACTTAAGTCCCAATGCAACAGGATGGCAACAGTGTTAGAGGTGTGGCCTTTAGGAAGTGATTAGTCCATGAGGGCTCCACTCCCATGAATGAGATTAGTGACCTTATGAAACAGCTGTAGGGAACAAGCTAGGCTTCTTTTTTGCCCTTTTCTGCCATGTGAGGTTGTAGCAATAAGGTCCTCACCAGACACGAACTGCCCATGCCTGGATTTTGGGCCTCCCAGCCTCCAAATCTGTAAGAAATAAATTTCTGTTGTTTTAAATTACCCATTATTTTTGTTATAGCAGCACAAATGGACTAAGGCACTTATACTAGATTAGGGTTTCTCAACCCTGGACACTATTGACATTTTAGATTGGTAATTCTTCATTGTGGGAGATATCCTGTATATTAGCAGTATCCCTGGCCTCTACCAACTGTATGCCAGAGCACTCCCATTTAGCTGATATTTTCTTGTTTGTTTACTTGTTTACTGTTTGTTTTTCCTCATTTCTTAGAATAGCATCTTCATAAGAAATCTAATTACTCATGTACAACATGGGATCTCCAGTACACCTAAATGTGCCTGGCACATATTAGGCTTTCAATAAATCCTTGCTGAATCTATATAAAAAAATGTTTGAGCTAAGAGGTCATATAGCCCAAGAGAGAAAGACACAGAAAAAGCAGTCTGCTCACTTTCCAATTTCCCCGAGGTCAATTTCTTGTAATTCAGTTCCTTAAGATCTCCCTATCCTTAATTTTGTTTCATCTTTCTCATCCCCCAATCAAATGACACATGATCAAGTGCTTGCCTTTCCTAAGTCTCAGTTTCTTCATTTTTAGAAACAGAGAGGACTAGCTATGTATTATCATCAGCAGATGCTATCTAGGAGGGTTCAAATTTATATATATATGGGCATCTTAAATTACATACTGCACACATTTAAAGACATTTTTACAGAATCATTGGATTTTCAATTCTTAAAGGAAATTTTAAGTCTTTCATTTACAAAGGAGGACAAATTGATCCAAAGAGCTTAAGTCACCTTATCACATGTACGGAAATTGTGTGGTTTTCTGACTCCAGATTCTGTGTTTGGTTCACCTTCCCAAACTGCCTCCTCCAAATCTTCCCAAGCATTTAAACCTTGCGAGTGATGAGGTGGCTTGCCCAAAGCCATTCACAAGCATACTGCAAAGTCTCTTGACTCCCAGTTTAGCACATTTTCATACTACATCCTCCTGCTTTCCACTTTATTGAACTGTAATGAGCTCTATTCTACTTTAATGAGTATGTTAATGTGTTAGTGTTGGTCTCAGCCTGACCTTGTATATGTTTGTCTTTGCTGCTCTGTTTCTATTTAAACTGCAAGCTCTTGGGAGGAGAAAAAGATACCAATTTAACCATCCTGTTGCCTTGTGATCCTGAAGGCTTAACAAAACACTATTTGATGATGATAATGATGATAGACTAGGCATAATAATATTCCCCTTTCTCTCTAAAGGACTGTGTAGTTCCTTTATTTTTCATTTGGAATTTTCCTGTTGTTGTTTGAGAAACAGGTATTTCAGAATTCTTCTAAAGGCCAGAAAATGGAAGCAACATTTTGCATCAACAACTTTTCTCACCAGAATTCTGAATTTTCCCCAGACTGACAAAGGAAAAACAGATGTGTGAAACTCAGAGATAGAGTGTGGAGTGGAACTGTCATTTTACATTTGTTTTCCAGGACACTGCTGAGCACAGCAATATAAATCGTATATGCTACACTTCATTTGTAGGAGAGCAGGTGGCAGGCACTTGAGGCAGGGGAATTGAAAGGATGTAGGATAAGTAGGAAAAAAAGCAACAACAGAGGAGTGGAAGCTGAGGAGGTAGTTGAACACGATGCCTAACACATTCCCTACAAAACACGGAAGTTCTATAATTTGGAGATGAGTTAGAGCAGCCAAGTTCCCATAGAATTAGAAATAGCATGGTATAGTGGTTAGGTTTGTGAACCAAACTGCATTGGTTGGAATTCCAGCACAAACCATTTCTACCTAACATGTATCTGATAAGGTTGTTCTGAGAACTAAATAAAATAACGCACGCAAAACCCTTCCTATCATACCTTTCCCATAGCACGCACTCAAAAAGTTTTAGTTATTACTATCCTTCTTAACATTTAAGACTTCATTCTTGTGAGCAGAGTGAAGGAGTTATCCCCAGATTGAAGAGAGAGTAATTACATAACTTGGGTGGCCAACACACTGATCATGGGGACATCAGTCAATAGGGTGAGACAGTTGGATGCTGAGGCTTCCAAAGTCCTCCTTGATAGTAACTATTTTTCAAAACATATTCACTTCTATGAGTTGAAACATCATGAAATTACAAATGTGTAATATAAGACTAAGAAATTGTATCAGTCTATTTGTGTTGCTTATAACAGAATATCAGAAACTGAGATATTTAAAAAGAAATGAGATTTATTTCTTATAGTTTTGGAGGCTGAGGAATCCAAGGTCCAGGGCATATATCTAGTAAGGGCCTTTTTCTGGGTGAGGAGTCTCTAGAGTCCTGTGGCTACCAGGGTACCACATGCGGAGCATGGCATGAGCAAGAGAATTAATGTGCTCACTTGCCCTTCTTATAAAGCCATCAGAACCACTTCCTGGTAAGCCCTTAATGATTAATCCACTAATTAGGGCAGAGTCCTCATAATCCAATCACCTCTTAAATGTCCCATCTTTCAAATATCATAATAGAATTTCCCACCCTCTTAACACTGTTTAAATGGGGGTCAAGTTCCCAATACATAAACTTTTAGGGGACACATTCCACCCATAGAAGATAGAATTACTAATTAAGATAAGACATAATCATCAATCCATGTATCATATTAGCTACCAATAGACTAATGGGCCTGAGGGGACTAGAGAAGACAAAATATGAATGTTTATGGTGGATGCTGGCTAGCTGTTCATCACCTCCATTTCTACTTCTTCCTGGCACACATGTCCCAGACACCCTTCCAGTTACATGTAGGCACAGGCCTAAGTTCTACTCAATGTAAAGCAATCAGAAGTAATGAGCATCCCTCTTAGATTTTCAAATGGCCAAAAGGTACTGGAAAAAATGCTCAACATCACTAGTCATCATGGAAATGCAAATTGGCATCGAGATATTACCTCACCCCAGTTAGACTGGCTATAATAAAAAAGATGGAGAATAACAAATGCTGATGAGGATGTGGAGAGAAGGGAACACTCCTACACTGTTGGTGGGACTATAAGTTAGTACAACCATTATGGAAAACAGTATGGAGGTTTCTCAAACAACAACAGACAGATCTTCCATATGATCCAGCAATCCCACTTCTGGGTATACACCCAAAGGAATGGACATCATCATGTCGAAGGGATACCTGCACTCCCATGTTCGTCGCAGCTCTATTGACAATAGCCAAGATATGAAACCAAACTAAATGTCCATCAATGGATGATTGGATAAGGAAAATGTGGTAGCACCATGGAATGCTACTCTGACATAAAAAATAATGAAATTATCCCATTTGCAACAACATGGATGAGCTCAGAGAAACTTATGTTGAGTGAAATAAGCAAAGCACAGAGGGAAAATACAGCATGTACTCACTCATAAATGGGAGCTAAGAGAGAAAGAAAAAAGGAAAGAAAGACCGCAGTGGTGCACTGAACTTGCAGAGGGAGAGGGATACAAAGTGGAGTGGGGAAAAGGGGGAGGGAAGTCAGGGATAATTAGGTGGGGGACACAGGGTATAGTCACAATTTGTAGTAATGAGCATGCTGCCAGTATGGATCTGGCCATCACATCTTGGGAACAAGTGGTGACAGTTGGCATTGTACCATGAATATTCAGAACCAATATAAATAAATAAATAAATAAATTTCAAATTAAAAAAAAGTGATAAGCACCCATTCCAGGCCCAGACCACTAAACATTTCTCACATGTTATCCTCCATTTTCTTCCCCTGATTTGATAAATGAGCAGAGAGATCCTGGAAGCTGTATGTTGAAGGTAGAAAGAACTCAGGTTACTAGTCTGGGGTTGGCTGGTTGCTCAGTTGGTTAGAACACAGACTTATAACGCCAAGGTCATATCTGCCGGCCACCATAAAGTAAATTAAAAAATTCAGAACTCAGGTTACTGGTCTCTATTAATTTTTTTTTTTTAATGAGAAATGAACTCCTACTGTGTTCGATCCATTACATATTGGGGCTTATTTATAACACTAGCATTAAGCTAACTCACCATATGTATGTTTGTATATGTGTTGAGTTTAGAGCATGGCACATCACAGGAGATGAGCAAGAGAAGAAGTGGAGCAGATAAGTCACAAAAATGCACTATGCTGCCAATTACTAAGTTAAAAACCTGCGAAGTTGGAGGGAGCACAGTACATACAACTGTTTTAATTTTTGACACCATTTGCAAGTTTGTGACTTCACAAGACCACCCTTATGTTCAACAGTTAACAAGAAAGACTCACATAACTCACCAAAAGCTATTATATTCACCATAAAGATTTATCACAGATAAAATGTACAGATTAAAACCAGCCAAAGAAAAAGACCCATAGGACAGAGTCCAAGAAAGTTCCAGCTCTTTTCTTTCATGGAGTCAGGGACAGCATGACCTTCCTGGTTTTGATATGTGACAGTACACATATTATATTGACATCCAGAGCCTGGGTATGCAGAATTTTTATTGGAGTTCCATCATATAGGTATGGTTGACTGCACACATGGCCAATCTCAGTCTTCAGCCCCTCTGAAGTCAAGCTGATACAAAATTACCCAAAGTCCCTGCACTAAGTCAGATAGTTGAACCATCAGGAATGATTCAGATCCCTAGACAAACAAAACTCTATTACTGGGTATGGCATTCCAAGAGCTGAGATATTGCCTCCCAGAAACCTAGGGAAAAAGCTAGACCTATCTTTGGGCAAGATTAAACTTGTTACTACACCAAACTTTTCATTTATTATTGTGACCTTTGGATGGGCAAACGGTTATGAATCTTAGCACACAGAAGACAATGTTTTATTAGCCAGTCACACTAACTCACAAACTTGGGTAGATTCTGCATTTGTCTGGCTAAGGGATTTGGATGAAATTCAGGTCTCACACTCTTGACCAAGCTATATATTACAGGTTTATATAAACTAAGAGAAGCGTGCCTTTTTCTAATTACATAAGTCACATAAATGTCTTTTTATAACTTCCACCAAGGCATTTTCTATGTTAAAGGAGCTGTGCATCCACAGTCAAGATACTGTTTCAGTCCATGCAGAGTCTATTCATATGAGTCTTCTTTCAGGTCTCACTTTCTTTTCTCTACTCCCCTTAAATTCCCCTTCGACCCTTGATTCAGGCTTTGGCTTTGTCCTGGACAGGCAGAAGTACATCTTTAATCTCCCCAGGATGAGATAAAACTCATGCAGATTTTTCAGAATAACTATATACAAAAGTAAAGCATTTTCTGGCTTCTTTACATCTTATAACATAATTTCAATGTGTTTGTATGCAAAACACACATATATATATATGTATATATTTCTTTTGAACTGTGAAATGCTGCCTCTTCCAAATGTCTTTAGAAGCTGCCTTTAGCCAGAATTAATGTTAATTCCTCTCAAACTTGAGTTTCTGTTGAAATCATTTTGATGGCATCTAACACAGTCTGCATGAACTGCTTTCTTTTTGTGTTATCTAGGATTTTATTCTATGTTTCAGGGAGGGTACATAATCCTGGCTTATCAGAGAGTTACAGTCCTCAGGCCACAATATCAGCTTCTAAGATGGCCACATCCTGAAACTTTCAGTGTAGCTAGCAAGGAAGATTGTGTCTCTTTTAGATCAAGAGTTGTAAAGACTGGAGGATTGTGGCTATCTGTATCACAATAATGACATACGAAAAGAATGTGCCTGAAAAGAAAGACAAGCAGAAAAAGCAGAAGTAAAGATGAAGAGAACTCTGTTAACACTGTTTAAACTCATGAATCCAGGTGTGTCTGATAAACTTTACTTTGGACTGTCTGTGAAATGGACAAATTTTCTTTACGGTTTAAACTGTCTTGAAGTAGATTCCTGTAATTTGAAATTTAGAGTCGTGCCTAATGTAATAAAGAAAACACTAAAAAATGCACATAAGTGCTTCTAGTCAAGACATTGGAATAGACCATCCCCCAGCATCACTCTCTCCCATAAATCAACCAATTTACAACTATTAAAAATCAATAGCCAAGCTGGGGCCACTAGAGATCAGGGGAAGAGGAGGAGAGACCTTCGGAGTGCATGAAGGTGGAAGAAGCCATGATGAGAGAAAGAAAGAACTGCTCTGACCTGACCATTTCGAGTCCCAGTCAAGGCTGGAGCTATTGAGTGCATGGAGCAGGAGCTGGCAAAAGCCACAGCTGTGTCCTTTGGATGACATTGCTTAGAGGCTGCAGGGGAGAAGAGGGCCTTGGTGGCCCCCAGGCCAGCAAGACCACTAACAGGGTTCCTGTGGACCCACCCAGGAGCGAGGAGCTACAACAACTGAAAAAAAAAAGCAACTGCTTAGAGGCCACTGAGTCATCACAAGGGACCAGAGCATGGCCCATCCCATGGGATGTGTTCAGAGCATAGGAGGTAGGGGAGACAGGCCCACCAGGAAAACACAGGGGCACAGCATGGACAGCTGATCTACACCCCAGTCAGCACAGGCCCACTCAGTGGAGACTGGTCAGGAATATAGAACTGCAGGGGATGCAGTCTGCTGAAAACACCAGGCCCGGACCAGAGTTTCTACACAACCCAGGTGTACCAGATCTCACTAGACCCAGAAATACTTATAAAATAAACCATTGAAACCTGAGCTGCACAAAAAGCCTTTCCCAGGGAATCGGCAGCAAAGCAGCAATTTAGCTCAATCACAGGGCTCAAGTGCTGGTCCTGACAAGATGTTCCCTCATTTTTAAGGTATCCAAAGGACGACAAATTAGTTCCAGTGCAGAGTTTAAGTGGTGGGAGCAGTGAAGAACCCAACACAGAACTGAAAGATAAAACAAAATACCCATAGACCAGAGACAAAGTTTGATATTAACTAGTAACGGTCTCGCATGACCAAAGAACACCTATAAATCCTAGAAGGACCAGAAGTCCCCTGGGCTACTAAGCTAGGGAGGTGGTAGGGCTGTGGGCCTCAGCCACACCCCC
>NW_007728348.1:82298-82642 GCF_000696425.1 Galeopterus variegatus
TTTTCCTGTCCTTGACTATTCTACCATGGCTTTGGTTTTTGTGTTTCTTTAGTTAATTCACCTATCCCAGGATCTAGATGCTGCAATCAGGGACTCTGTTTATAACAGTGATTGAGTTGGCTCAGGCAGGAATGTGCCTAATCAACAGATCCTCTCCATAGAAAGTGTAATGATGATGAATGAGCTCATTTCTCTCCTAAGTCAAAAGTGACTTAGCATGGCCCATGTGGTTGCAGGGAGACAAATGCTTAGCTGATGTATGTGTGCCCAACACCTTTGACTCAGCCAGTCTCTTGGGACTGGGACTTACATGCTCGTCAGATTAGGAGGGTAATAGGCCGGCC
>NW_007728348.1:84307-88515 GCF_000696425.1 Galeopterus variegatus
CATATAACATACCCAGACATTCCATTATCCTGTCTTGTAACTCAGGCAGCTCCATTGTCAGTTGTTGCTGGGCATCTTTAGAAGCTTGTAGGTGAAGTCTTAGTTCTTCCTTCTCAATCACATGTTCTTTAAGTTTGTGCTGAAGATCTACAATCTGAGACAAGAGAGAGGCGATCTCTTCTTGGTATCAAATCAGTTCATCACTCTTCCCTGACAGTTCTTCAGTTATTCTGGATATCTGAGCACTTGTTTCACAAAGCTCATTAACACAGTCATTGACAAGCTGTTGTTCCTTCTCTTCATAGGTAATAGTGTCTGTCTTTATATGACAAACCTTGGATAAAAGAACCATATTCTCTTCTTCCAGTTCCTTGAGCTTTTCTTGCAGTATGTCCAACTGCAGCAAACCTTGAGATAAGCTAAAGGACTCATTGAGCCAAAGAGGTGTAGAACAGCTGGAATCAGTCTCACTCTCTTCAGAAGCAATGGAGACAATTCGAAGTAACTCATCTTTCTTGGACAGTTCATGCTGCAGCTGATTAACTTGATCAAAGCCTTGTCCCATTTGCTCCTCCAAGGCTTCATTCTGCTTAGACAAGACATGGTTCTGCTTTAAGAGAGCTTGTCCAATTCTAGCAACTAGCTCCAGATCATAATCCCTCTCTGCCAGGAGATGTGTGACCATGTCAGTGTCATTGTAAGTTTTGGTCATCTGCTACACCCTGTCTGTGCCTAGAAAATGAGTGCTCTCCTGTACTTTCATATAATGGAAAGTTTCTTCAGCAAGGACTGGAAAGAGGTCATCAGATGCATGTTGCTGCTGTTGTGGGGACTGAGTCCAGTCTTGATTTTCATACAGAAAGAGAGAGTCTACTATTAGCTAATACTGTGGCAGCTGCTTTTCCAGTAAACTCACCAGCTCAGCTTCAAGGAGATCCTCATTGGAGCAGACATCAGTGATGCAATCCTCTCCGAGTCTCTGTAATTGCTATTCATGAGGTTCTCTTCACATTTTTGGAGGGTAGAAGTCTAAGATCAGGGTGTTGGCAGGTTTGGATTCTCCTGCGGCCTCTCTCCTTGGTCTTCTTGATGTATCTTCTCATGGTCTTTCCTCTGTCCATGTGCATCTCTTCTGTCTCTGCAGTACCTATTTTTAGAATCAGCACAAGGAAATTGAGACTACAGGGGACAGACTTATGCAAATCCAGTGACTTAGCATGCTCAATAGAGAGTTTATCCAGACATATAATCCTAATCATTGAGCATGCTCAGTAAAATGAAATTTATCCTTTGAATAACCTTCCACTGGAGGCTCTAGAGAGCACCAAATATATTTGAATATAAATGGTACCTATGGTGGAATTTGACATTTGAGTATGCTTTAAAGGAGACCAACTGAGTGCATACAAGACTAGATTACATAACTGGGAACCATCCCCTTAGCTGAATATTCATTATATGTAAAAGTGGAATCCCAGTAGAAGGTGGGGCCGTTGCTCACTTTCTTAGGGCCGGCCCACACTTTGCCTTAGGTGTGTATTTTTTACTTTTTGTATCAAACTTGCTGTCAGTAGGCTGCTGTTTTCTCTAGAGCCAGCCCACACTTTGTATGTGAATGTGTATTTCTTACTTTTAGGCTAAACTTGGTTTAGGCCCTGCTCAGTCTCTGGAGCTAGGCCACACTTTCTCTGAGAAATCCGTACCTCTTATTCATTACATTAAATCTGTCCTCACTTTCTACTGTGACTTTGCTCTTGAATTCTTTCCTGTGGCAGAGTCAAGAACCTGGTAAGAGAATGGGGTGGGTTGAGGTCTGCTATTGAGCTCCCCAGACCCTCTCCTCCCATATCAAAAGAACCTTTGAATCAAACCCTCAGACTTAGTATTTCATTTGAATCATCATCATCATCATCTTACTGTGCTCTCATTTATGTCCCCAAAACATTTTTTTCTCAAATGATAATTAACATAGATTAAAAATGCAAATTACAGATAAAATTTCTTATTTCCTTAAATGGGAGAGTTTTCCTTCCTTTGTCTATTCTGCCTCCTCTAAATCCTTACCTGCTCCTTGTCTTTTGGAAACATCATTGGTGCTATTTTTATCATAGTTAACAAGCCACTGCAAATTAACTCACCTGACATGGTACTATGGACCAATAGTTTTAGAACTTCAGAGACAGACAGGATATTCAGCTGTTCCCAGGGAGGTAATTTTTTTTAAAAATTTGTTTGTTAGCTTGTTTTTTGTTTGTTTGTTTGTCNGTCATCTTAAAAAAAAAAAAGATTAGGAGGGTATTGAGTAATTAACAACACATGGAGGATTTCAACCAGCATTTTTCAGCCAAGTTCCTTGTGAGAGGTAGTAGAATAAAAATGCTATAATTACCTTTACCGTTATGTCATATTTTTAAAAACCTAATATTTGCAAAATATCTGCTATGCACCAGGTGCCGGGTGGTAGTAGGTATGTGTGTTTGGCCATAAGTGATCTAAAAGCAGGAGAATATTGATCTAAATAACCTAAATAAGACCGATGATCTGAATAAATACCCCCACAATATACTAAATTTGTATCCAAAAATGCTTTATTTAAAAAAAAAATATAGCTTAACCCCTCTACCTGCTTTTCCAAGTGAATGTGAAATTATAAAAATGAAGATTTTGTCTTTTATATGAACTGGTTGTTTTCCTTGAAAAACTGTGTACTCAACCAGAACATCCAAAGATATGAGACAGGGAAGGACAATTCTCAAAATGTTAAGTACATAATTTTCATACACATAGAAAGTAAGTATGTGTCAAAGTTTTATTTGGGTCATTAGTGAGAGAATCAGCAAAATATAAGAGATGGTGTGGAAAGGATTTGAGAAACTGATATATACTTGGTGGGGAAAAAGTTACATTTTCTGAGAGCATCAGCTATCTCTCAGACGGGCTTATTATGAGATAATAAAACATAATACTGAAGTCACAAAATCTACATTTTGTTTTATTTTCAAATTTTGAACAATTTTTCTACATAGAAATAACTCAGAACAATAGTAAGCCAAACTATTAATCATACCTAACTTTACAAATAGAGTTTTTAAGGTAATTGAAGTGCCTGTTGATTTCTTATCATTCCATACTAATAACCAATACATATACAAATTTTTAATTATTTTTAGGAAAAGTACATCTCAGGTATTTGCAAAGTTGCCATTGGACAATAAACATACAAATCAGAAGCCTAGGAATAAATACCAAGGAAAACAAACAAATTAAATTGCTTAAAATATGTAAGTAGAGGGAGGGGAAAGTTAAGATCATAAAATTAAGCAAATGATAAATGTAGTCAGAGTCTCTAAAGGGACACATTATTCGCAGATGTATCAGCAATAATAAGAAATTGGACATAGTAATTATACCGTGAAGAACTTTTCAAAATCCTCATGGTTATTCTCCCCAAGTGGAGAGATTTTTAAGATTCCATTTTTTTCCCATCTTTCCATACAGCTTTGAAATGTCATAAAAACTCCAGAATTAAAAAAAAAAAAAAAAAAGGAAAGAAAGAAAGAGAGTGGGAGGAGGGAGGAAGGGAACAAAGGAAGGAAGAGAAAATGAGATAATAGGTGCTCAGTTCCCCTGGGATTGGGTTTCAGACCACTCCCTTAGGACTCGCACACCACCCCTCGGACATAAGCTACTGTAGCCTGTAGAACCTATTTTTATTTGTTTGTTTGTTTGTTTGTTTATTCATTTAATTATTTATTTTTTAAAATGAGCTTCTTACTTAAATAGCCCTGTCGATGCAGGCTAAGGCGATGCAGTGCTGTAGCCAAATCACTATCTCCAGAGGGTCCTGGTCGGCCGGCCCATCTTCTGAGAGTTCTTTTGTTTAAAGAGAGAAGATTCTTCATCCAAACTCAACTTTTTACTCATGGTCCCCTCAATCTCAGCTGCCGCAGATTCCCCAGTAAGAGTTCCACAGGACTGGGAGGAGTAGAGATGAGCTGCAGGGCCAAATTCACTATGAAGTTCCTTTATTTCTTCTTGGGATTCATATAACATACCCAGACATTCCATTATCCTGTCTTGTAACTCAGGCAGCTCCATTGTCAGTTGTTGCTGGGCATCTTTAGAAGCTTGTAGGTGAAGTCTTAGTTCTTCCTTCTCAATCACATGTTCTTTAAGTTTGTGCTGAAGATCTACAATCTGAGACAAGA
>NW_007728348.1:89737-208568 GCF_000696425.1 Galeopterus variegatus
ACATGGTACTATGGACCAATAGTTTTAGAACTTCAGAGACAGACAGGATATTCAGCTGTTCCCAGGGAGGTATTTTTTTTTTTTTAATTTGTTTGTTAGCTTGTTTTTTGTTTGTTTGTTTGTTTGTTTGTTTGTTTGGTGGCTGACCCGTATGAGGATCAGGGCGCTTGATCTTGGTGTTATATCACACTCTAGCCAACTGAGCTAACCAGACAGGGAGGTAAAGATTATGCAGGACCCGGTTTGTCTTTTCTGACTGGAATTGGTAACATGACTCTTCCAGAAGCCTGAGTATTTAACTAAATGCGATGGCTAGAAAAGCTAAGCATAGGAAGACACAACAAGAAATACAAAATTAGCCCAGGTCTGTGTAACTACTAACAGTGAGTTGAGTAACTTTGGAAAATGCTGCACTGGCAGAGTTTGAGCCTGGCTTGTTAGGATTTTGGGGTTCAGTGGAAGATGTTCAAGACATGGGTTCTCACTCTTGTGAATCTGAGCCAACAATTTCATTGTAGTATCCCAAACACGGAAAAGAAAATGCACAAGTACCTGGTATTACATAACCTGATGTGTTTAGAATGCTATGAGTACAAATTATTACTGGTTTATGGTATTGCTGTTGAATGTTCCTAGGAGAGAAACTTTTTGTGACTACACTTAATGAAAGCATATTTTGCACTTACAGGTTTCTGTTATAATCATAGTTTTTGCTTATTATTAAGAATATGAAGGAAATTGAAGTTTGAGAATGTCAATATTATAAAAGAGAAAATAAGTCAGGGACAATTGAATGATGGATTAAGTGTCTAAACCAAGAGGATGTTCTTTAGGAAGGGGCAGCCTTTGAAGTGATCTACTTGAAGAAAGGCTGGGCTTGGAAGCATGGACATGTCTTGCCATAGATCTTCCTAACTTAAAGCCTCAGGTCGATGACAAGTAATCGAGCACAGCTCTTTGGAGACTGAGTAATTGATTCTCTGGACCATTGTTAAATGCAACCTGGGGTCTAGAGGAGTTGATTCCTAATAAAGTCTGAAATTAAACTCTCATTCCTGGTGGCAAAATGACAATTTAAAATTTCAATTATAGTTAACCAGGGAAAAAGACTGTCACAGCGGAAAACAAAACCAACAAGCTCTGCTACACAATCAATAAACTGTTTTTTGATATTAGCAGTAAAGAGGGTTATTATTTTAAAAGTTTTAAATGTTTCAACATCAGAAGAATGTAGTTCAAAAGAGAAAAGAAAAAGTGGAAACCTATCTGCATTAAGGTATTTTGGGGCTGGAGTAATGTTTTTTTCTTAGTGACCTTGTATATTTAATTCAACACTTCAAGACAAGGCAAAAAATAGCACAGAGCTGGACAAGCACCACTCATCCCTCTGACCCCTCAATGCACGCTGTGAGTCATTGCTACCTGCCAGGTACAGGTGGACCATCCACTCCTTTGTGAATTATTTTCTGACTTTGGCAGGCTAGGTTAGGCATTTCTCACTTTTTTAAAAAATAAAATTTCCGTTCATGTATTCATGCATCAAAAATTGTTACACGGAAATACTGCCATGTGCAACAATATGGCTGGGCGTAGAGAGAATTATATTAAGTGTAACAAGTCAGGCACAGAAAGAGAAATATCACAGGTTCTCACTTATTTTGGGGAGCTATAAATAAATAAATAAATACACAAATAAACTCGGGGTGGGGGAGGGAAGAAGACACAACAATTATAATTCCTTGAAGTTGGTACGACAAGCGAACAGGTATGAGGCTGTTGGGAGGGAATGGGAGAGGGAGGAGGGAGGGAGGTTTCAGTAATGGGCCACAATAATCAACCACAATGCATATTGACAAAATAAAATTAAATTAAAAAAAAATTGTTACATGGACTGGCCAGTTAGCTCACTTGGTTAGAGCATGGTGCCGATAACACCAAGGTCAAGGGTTCAGATCCCCTTACTGGCCAGAGGCCAAACAAAACCAAAAAAACAAACAAAATTTTTTTTTATACACCTACATAGTGCCAGGCATTGTAATAAGTACTAGAAATAAATAGCAGTGGACATGTGGATCATCACATCGATTTTAATCTTTGTTGTTATATTTGTCTCTGTTACATCCTCTGTTGCTAGCAGGGTTCCAGGTGCATAGCAAGATAACAATAACCTTATTACAATTTTCATACCCAGTTCAAATCAAGTATCACTGAGAGTAGGAATGGTATTTTAGTTAGTTTTGTATCTTTAAAGACTAGAATAGAAACTTGCTCCAAAAATACAGTTAATTGATTCATAGATTAATAAATGCATTTGTATTTTCTCCTCTCCCCTACTCATAGCACTTAGAACTTGGAACACAGCTCAGTATGCAGCAGGAATGCAAATAAGAGCTAATGTTTATTAAGTGTTTCCTATAGGTCAGATGAGAAGTTAAAGTCTTGGCAGATCTAATCTCATTTAATTTTCCTAAAACTTTATGAGGTTAATCTAATATCACAACCTCCATTTTGTAGATGAGTGAATTGGGAGTTAAAGAATTTAAGTTCGAGGTAAGTGGCAGATCTGTGCCTCACATGGGTCTTATATTACTGTGTTCCAATACTGGATGACAGACTGCTAGGTTGGTTAATTGCAAGACTTAAAAGTGATGCCATACTTCCAGGGTTATTGCCTGAATCAGCTCAGGATCTACTTGTAAGCAAAATCCCCTTATAATAGAGGGAAATCCTCAAATGTGAATATGAGCATGTCTTGGTATTCTTGCTCTGTTTGTTCTTCTCTCAAACTCACATCTAACTTTTGGCTGTCCTGGGTTGCAGATAACTGGCCATAAAACAGTTTTTTTTGTTCTACTTATTTGACTCTCTTTGATTTGGCTTCGTTTTATGGATTACACAGATTTATTTCATAAATGGTTTGTGTACTTCTTAAAAGAAACATTTTTCAAGACAAAAACAATGTTCCCCAAATTCCTATTTATTCACTTGCCTCTGACAAATTTCAGGAATATTGCTATTTTAAAATTCTCACATAAAATTGCCTGTCACCCTAGTTACTGTTTTTTATTAGAAATAAAGACTCCACATTTGACAAAATTTTAATAATTCCCTAGGTCATATTAAATAATGCTGTATTTTATTATAGTGCATATTATTTTATTAAGAATATTTCAATAATGTTAGCAAAACATAGAACAAAAGTAATTGCTTCTGTAAGCAAACAGCTCTATTTTAATTTGCATTTCTGATATATCTTTCCTCACTCCTTTTTCATGTTATAGAAAAGCCACTTTCTCCACCCAAAATTGCACAGTCCAAGACATTTTTAGTAGTCAATATTTTAACGACTTGACATTATTATAATTAACTTTGTAACTTTCACCTTAAAATTCTCACTACCCTTACAAATCATATTACATTCCTTGTGATTTTTTTTTTTTTCCTTTTTGTCTTTTTTACTGACTGGTAACGGGATCGCACGCAACCCTCGGTGTTGCGCCTGTACCGGGGACTGGCAACAGGATCGCAACCCTCGGTGTTGCGCCCGCACCGCGCTCAGCCAGTGAGCGGGAACCGGTCTCCACATGGGATCCGAACCCTCAGCGGGAGTGCTGCCGCGCTCTCAAGTGGCGCACTCTCCAGTGCGCCACTGGGCCGGCCCACATTCCTTGTGATTTTAACTTGACTTCCATTTTCAGAATCATCATGGTGATGTCAGAGGTAGGGTCCAGGAAGCCCAATAGTCAGCCTCAACCCACCCAGTCCTCTTACCAAGTTCTTGACTAAGCCACAGGAAGGAATTCAAGGGCAGAGACACAGTAGAAAGTGAGAACAAGTTTAATATAATAGATAAGAAATACAGGTTCCACAGAGAGAGTGCAGCATAACTTGAGACTGAGCAGGGCCCACGCCAAGTTTAACACAAAAACAAGAAATACATATTCAGTACAGAATGCAGGCTGGCTCAAGAGAATGGGCAGCCACTTGCTGAAAGTAAGTGTGATATAAAGTAAAGTATACACACCTCAGCCAGAGAAGTGTCAGTTGCCTCCAGGAAAGTGAGCAATAACCCCACCTTCAGCTGGCATTCAGCTTTTATAGTTGCTCCACCTAATGAATATTCAATTAAGGAGGTGGTTCCCAGTTATATAACATTTACTCTTGCCCATGCTCAGTTGGTCTTTTCCTGGAGCATGTTCATTGGTCAGACCCTACCCCATGGCATATTCAAGAATATTCTGTGCTCCCTATTGAGGATGCCCAGCCACTGGATTTGCATAAGCCAGCCCCTTGTGGTCTCATTTTCCCTGTGTTAGTGCTGAAAATAGGTTTAACTGGCAACGGTAATTTTCCTGTAGGGGAGGGCTAACAGGAGGGCCTGCAACCTTGGTGAATGGCTTGACCCAGAGGCATGTCCTGTAACTTGAGCCCAGAGAGACTGAGCACCTCCTATATCAATGGTGCTAGTTTACAACATCAATATGAGAAGTCATACATCTTAATTTGTCCTTTTTTTCCAGAAATGTGAGTAGTTCATAATGCTCAGTGGAAGTACAGTTGGTGATGAGCCAACTAGCAAAGGACACACGACAGCATGAAGTTGAAAATTTACAGCAAAAAAGCTGCTGCCCTCAGAGATTTTAATACAAAATTCCTCATACAAGGAGTATTGGAAGATAGTAAAGAATGACTCTGAACTGCTGAAACAAATATATACAGATCATTATAAAGAGAGCCTAAGGAATAGAAATCACGTCTTGAAAGCAGTGGTTAAACTACAATGTAAGAGAAGAAAAACGTTGAAAAACAAATAGAACAATTCCAGGACAGTCAATGACAATACCAGCCTTATTTACAAATCCTGCAGAAACAGCAGACTAGTTCTGTGCTATTAAGTCAAAAGTGAATAAAATATACCCTTATAAATATCACTCAGAGTCATTCTGAAGTTCCCTTTGCTTTTGAAAGAAAATTTTTCTCTCTATGTCTCAATATATTTGTAGCTTTCATTAATGGGTAGAAGCAGTAGTCAACAATGCTTTTAGTGACTACATTTAGTCCCAATGTGTTAAAAGACTATAAATCTCTTGCAAATGTAGCAGTCCAAATCAAGCATAGCAAGGCAGTTGGGATCAAAGTCTGAGTGTTGTATTCACTAAAACTTGAAAAGAAAATGTTTAACCACTACTTATTCTGTTTGCTGTCACTTAATATTCTGTCACATTTGAGACTGCTTATTTACTGCTGCATATTATTTGTGTGATTTTTTCAAGCTGCCGAGTAGAAAATATTGGCACCCAGGTTATGGTTTAATTATTTGAATAGAAATTATATTCCGACAGGTGAATTTTAACTTGTAGTATATGATTATGGTAAATTACCCTTCTTCTGTTTATTGCTATTTAACAAAATAACAAACAAAAATATTAGTCCTGCTCCTAAAGAAAATACAGCTTATGACAAGATTATAAAAACTACAAACACAGTAGAAAACCGATATACAAAATCATAGCATTATATAATTTAAACCCACCAAAACTTCTAAGGAGAACTTTTATGTTCTTTGGCTGTTAAATTTTACCCCATCTATACTTGAATTTTTCTCCCAAGCTGTCTTAGTTTGTTTTGTGGTACTATAATAGAACACCTGAGACTGGGTAATTTACAAGAAATATTCATGGAAGTTTATTTGGCTGAAGGTTCCGGAGGCTGGGAAGTCCAAGAGCATGGTCCTGATATCTGGTAAGGGCGTTCTTTCTGTGTCATCACACGGCAAAAGGTCAAGAGAGGATGAAAATAAAAGACAGATCAAACTTGCAGCCTTGAGCCCTTCTATAACTGGCATTAATCCTTTCACAAGGGTGGAACTCTTACGACCTCAACATCTCCTCCCAACATTGCTGCATTAGAGACTAAGTTTCCAACATATTCTTTTTGGGGGGACACATTCAAACCATAGCAATGGCCTAAACAGAAAGCAAACTATTTTCAGTTTTTTCTTTAACTCAACCCCATACACGTGTTCTGTTTCCCGTATTATTAACATTTCAATGAAAGTAAGTGCCAAAAATCAGATTTTGTGCATCTAAATTGCACATGTGATTTGACATATTGGTTCCACTATTGTAAATTTATAGTGCAGATATCCTTAACAAATACAGAAACATAAAAGTAAAATGATTTTTAATGAAGCATTGTTTGTTATAGAAGACAGATACAGAGACAGCCAAATATCCATTGATAAGAGATATGGCATATTTAATTGGGATATAAGAGTATACCCATACTGTGGTTAATATATGGTTAAATTATGATATAATCTTAAAAATATTTTAGATTCATGATTTGGTATTAGTAATGTCCTGTGAACATTTAGAAATAGTTTTCAAAGTTGTGAAAAGCTCTATCAAAACATGTTAGCTAAGGCATTTCAGAGCATTTTGAGTTTTCCTGTGCAATGACTATTCTTAAAAGTTCTTGAATTGACAAATGACATTAACCAGTTTGTCACTGATATCCTTGTTGTATTGTAGTGTTCTGAATATTTTATTATCTTTGTCACTATTTATATTGGTCAAATCAGCAGGTAACTTAAATATCTTTCCCAGTGTGTTAATAATGACTTACTTTTTCATTAACTGGATTCTCAAACAAAGTGCCTACTCATTATTTCTGTTTGGAAATGATCCCTCATATAAAGAATTACTGCTTTTGGTATTATGTGAGTTTTTGTCATCCTACAACTTATTTCTCATTGTAGAATGATTTTTCTTGATTTCATTGCACATATTTTTGATTCTGTTTACTACTCCATTAATTTTTATGCAGTACAAAAATACAAATTTTATACAACCATTCTAAAAAAAATCATTGAATTTTTTTCTTTTCTTTCTTTACAAAAATGTTACATAGTTGTTATCATATAAAGAGGTGATTAAAGAGTATACAGGGAAAAATGTTTAAAAGTATATTATGGAAATGAATCCAGAGTTAATTAATTAAAAATAACATTATTTTTTCTGAATATGGGGGTGTTTGTGTTATTTGTCAGCTTTCTACAATGTAGTTTGTTTAATTTTTTATTCATTCTAGATAAATATTCATTTTCCTATTTAAAACCAAAAAAAGTATGAATGATATAATCATAATGCGAAAGTAGGGTAGAATTATACATGCTAATATGGAAAAATCTCCAGTATCTAGTTGAAAAGGCAATATGCTTCAAAACATGTTTTTATAGTATAAACCGACTTTTATGAAAGAAACGTAGTTTTTAAGCTACATTTTGTACAATATTACATGTCTATTACATATTGTACAATATTAAATGTCTAGAAATTTAGCAATGACTTATGGTCTGGAACATTTGATATTTTGGCCACACACATATGTGATATTTATTTTTTAAGTCAAAAGAAGCACATCAGTAACAAGAACAACTACATCAAAACCAAAAGAGATATCAGATATAAGAAATTAGTTTTCCTTTTGAAATTTGCTGCTCACCTCTATTCTTTTCAGAAATAAAATATATTGCACAACACATTTAATTAGAAATAGTGCAATTCAGTAAAATGGCTCTACAGTGGTTATCCTAAATTTAACGTTACAGTTGCAATTTGCATAACATAAATGAGCAATCCACAGCCAATTTGCTAACATTCACCCAGTTATACACAGCCTGTAAACCCAGCAATGTATAGTACAGAGAATTGGTTTTCACATTGTTATTCATAGTTCTTATCAGGAAAACAAATTTCCAGTTCTCATCCAGGTGATGAACATTCCTTTGAAACCAATCAGATTGTAATAACTATAATTTTATGGTAACTATCCTGCATATCAAAAGTCAAATGAGAAGAAAGGCATTTTACAATCTAAATACAACAGAAAATAAAATTTAAACTCACATGCAACTGCACAGCTTAATTCTCTAATCTGAGTAAACAGCTTCATCAAGCAAGATAATTTAGTACATATAAACATTAAAATCTGGGCCGGCCCAGTGGCACACTGGATAGTGCGCCGCCTGGGAAGCGTGGCGGCGCTCCCGCCCGAGGGTTCGGATCCCACATACAGACCGGTTCCCGCTCACTGGCTGAGCGAGGCGCGGGAGCAACACCGAGGGTTGCGATCCCGTTGCCGGTCCCCAGTCCGGTACGGGGGCAACACTGAGGGTTGCGATCCGTTGCCGGACACGGAAAAAGACAAAAGACAAAAAACAAAACAAAACAAAACAAAAAAACATTAAAATCTATTTATAATAATGGATTTAGAATATTAATCTTGGGATGTTATATACAAGGAAATGGAAGTTCGCATCTTTGTACAGGGTCTCCCAGTGCCAGCACTATTGACATTTTGGGCCAGGTAATTCTCTGTTATGGGAAGGTTGTCTGTTGCATGGTAGGATACTTAGCAGCATCCCTAGATCTTTACTCACTAGAGGCCAGTAACACCCCTTTCTTCCACTCTCTCATGACTATTTGTGACAAACAAAAATGTCTCTAGGCATGGTAAAGTATTCCCCAAAGGGGCAAACTCTTCCTGTTGAGAATTACTGAGATAGACTGAATTGACTAATTTTGTGGGATTTTTTTTTTTTTTTTGATGCTATGATCCTTAGTAAAATATACATTTTAAATCACAATTCAGTATCCAAATATACATATGGGGATAAACATGAAATATTTAACAATTATTTTGGTATGAACTCTGATCAATCAAAATAGACAGTTGTGGCCTCTCCTGCCCCAGGAAATCACCTTTGGCTGATAGACTCTGGACAGGTCTTGTGGAGGACCCAGTGGAGTCGCTGTATCCAGGGCAAACAAGGCATTAAGCGTCACAGGGTCCCTGACTTTTTGTTACCTGTTAGACAATTTCTTCATTATTGTAACTGTTGGTTCAGCTCATCCTAGCATGTACCGACTGAAGACCAGTACATATAACAGAAACAAATATTTTATGAAAAATAACTCTAATTATGACAATGCTCACTGATATTTTTTAATATATTATTTTTTGTCTCTCTCCCTTTCTCCATTTTGAATGTTAGCACCATTTACTAAATTGAATTTATTGAGCACATAAGTAAGTCATAATTCACACTTTGATAAACCTTGCACTAAATGTGTATCATTTCAATCACACAAGTATGATTAATTTGTATTCCCAGAAATGGCCACACTGATTTGGGACAGCTTTCTTGTGCATTGTCACAGTTTTTGCATTTTGACATAGTACTGGTACCAAGATGGGACCTGTTCATGGGTACAATTGACAACTGCCTGCTGTTTATAGTTCGAAGGCTATTGAAAGATTCCACCAGTTCAAATTATGTCCTCTACCAATTTTCTTGAAATTCCCATAATTGACCAGGCTTCTAGGCCTTCAGCACTGATATCCTGCTTTAATTTCAAAAACATTTTATTAAATTTATTATTAGCCTTTAACTTCTTTGCATTAATTCAAAGGCAGTATGATTTAGTGGCTAAGAGTATGCACATTGGAGTCCTATGTTATTACATGTACACCCAGGTTTCGCTACTTTCTATCTCTGAGTCTTTGGGCAATTTACTGAACATATTTAAGCTTCACTTTTTTTTTTCAAAAGTGGGAATAATAATAGTACCTAATAAATTTGGTTACTGTGAGAATTAAATCAAATAATGTAGACCTGGAGATGTCATCATAATGGCAGAATAAATGGTCCCTAGCCTCATTCTCCCCAATAACTGATCAATTTACAACTATTAAAAAGCAAATACTGCCAACCTGGGACTGCTGGAGCTCAGGACAAGATGAGGAAAGATCCACAGAGTTCATGAAAATGGGAGAAGCCATGGTGAGAAGAAGAAGAAACCACTCTGATGGTGTAGAGCTCTGGCTGCTTCAGGGCCAGCCAAGTGAGCACATGGAGCAGGAGCAGGCAAAAGCCACAGGTGAACCTATGTGTAAAGTTGCTTAGAGTCTGCAGAGGAGAAGGCGGCCTTGGACCACACAATACTAGTCCCGAGGCCAGTGAGACCACTAACAGGATTCTGGCAAACCCACACAGAAGCAAGGGGCCAAAGGCGGCTAAAGAAAGGAGACACTAAGAGGCCAGTGAATCATCCTGAGCTACCTGGGCACAGCCACCCCACAGTAAGCATTTGGAGTGTGGGGGGAGGCTGGGTCACTGAGGAAACAGTGGGGTACAGTGTGGGCAGATAATCTGCCTTCTGATCAGCATGGGCCCACTCAGTGGAGACTGGTCAGGGCAGTAGAAATTCAGGTGGTACAGTTTGCTGGAAAGACTCAGTTCTGGGCCAGAACTTCCACACAGCTCAGGTGACCTCACAAGACCTGGAAGTGATTGAAAGGCCAAAAATTAAAATCTTGTCTGCACAAGAACTCTTCCCCAGAGAATCAGCAGCAATGAAGCAATTTAACTCGACCACAGGGCTCAAGAGTTGATCCCCACAGGAAGTTCCCTGAATTTTGGAATTAACCAAAGGATAACCAATTAATTATAGTGCAGAGTTTAAGTAGTAGTGGTAACTAATAATCCAACACAGAACTGTTTTAAAAAAAAAGACACAGACAAGAGACAAAGCTTTGATATTAACCTGTAAGGTCTAATACAGCAAAGAACACCTATAAAATTTAGAAGAGGTAGCAGTCTCCTCAAGTGCCCAGGCATCAATGTACAGATATAAAAATAAGAAAAAGAACAGAGAAATATGACACCATCAAGGAAACAAACAAAGCACCGGCAATGGATACAGAGGAACAGCAAATGTATGAAATGTCTGACAGAGAATTCAGAATATCCTCTGAAGGATATTCAAGGAGGCACGAGAAAATACAAATAGAAAATCAGATATCTAGAAAACAATCCAGCAGTGGACCAAGAAATTTGACAAAGGAATTGAATCAATTAAAAAAAATAGAAATTCTAGAAAGAAAAAAACATGATCTGAACCTAAAAACTTGATAAAAGCTCCAACAGCAGACTTAATCAAATTGAGGAAAGAATTAGTGAGCTCAAAGATAAAACAGGAAATTTAAATCAAAGGAGCAAAAATGAATACGAAAAAATGAACAAGCAATACAGCAAATATGGGACTCTCTGAAGTAAAATAACCTCAGTACAATTGACATGCCTTAAGAAGAGTAAAAAGGAAGAGATGTAGGAAGCATATTCAAGGAAATAATGGCTGGAAAATTCCCAAGTTTGGAGAATGATGACAGCATCCAGGTTTAGGAAGCTTGGAGGTTGACAAATTCAATTCAAGGAGGACACTCGAAGGCGCATCATAATCAGATTATCAAAAACCAAAGACAAAGAAAAAATATTGAAAGCAGCTAGAGGAAAGAAACACATAACATTCACCGGAGCCCCAAAACGTCTCGCAGTGGATTTCTCAGTAGAAACACTGCAGTCCAGAAGAGAATGGCATGATACATTCAGATACATACATTCAGATACATACACTCTGGTGCTGAAGGAAGAAGACTGTCAACCAAGAGTTTTGTACCCATCAAAGCTCACCTTCAACTATAAAGAAAAATAAAGTCCATCCCAGACAAACAAAAGCTAAGGGAATTCATAAACACTAGACCTGCTTTACAAGAAATGCTAAAGATGGTTCTTCAATCTGAAAGACAAAGCAAAGAAATAGCAAGAAAACATTTTAAGGTACATAACTCATTAGTAACTAAGTTTACAGACAACCTCAAAATATTTCAATGTTGTAAGGTATGCACATATTGAAATAACACATTGTACCCCACAAAAATAAATATAAATAAAATTGAAAAAAAAATAAATTAAATAATCTGTGCAAAGAATTTAGGTCAGTTCTTAGCACACAGTAGGCGTAAGTATTTTATGAATGTTACTATTAACAGCAATGATAACACTAATAAATTAACAATGTGAATGTCAAGTTGTACCATTCTGTGAGTCTCAGAAAGAGGAAATATATAATAATTTGGAAAAGAACATCAAAGTTGTTTCCAGCTCTAGATCAAAGTTTTTTGGGATCATCCTTCCTGTAAACTATTTTAAGTCACTTGAGGTAATTATGTGAAAATGTATCATTTATACAGTTTAGTAACTGAAGCATTTTTACCTAAGTGGGTAGGACAGATATGATACTAAAAGGGAGAAAAGCTGTCTGGAAAATGTTTTTCAGTAAGATTTTCCAGTTAAAGTCACCTGGAAGCTTTTGGAAAACAAACTGGATTGCTATTTTAAGAGACCCAGTTTAACAATTATTATACTTTTTTGCTGTTTTTATTCATGTTTTTCACTTCTCGAAGGAAATTATAGAAATGTTCTACTCATATATACATATATCTGCTACATAGCAGTTCACATATGCCATCTCCTTAATAAAATGCTAGTGACGCTAGTGTCCTGTGCCTCTCTAAAATGTGAAACCATTAAGGAGTGTTCTCTGTGTTTGAAACTGGCAAAATCTGCCCCCCCCACCCCAATATACACACATAATCTCATCTAGAAGATGCAGGACCCCCACCCCAATATACACACACAATCTCATCTAGAAGATGCAGGAAAAGGGGAAAAACAGAATCAGGTGGTTTCCCTGGTAGAACCACCCCAATATACACACATAATCTCATCTAGAAGATGCAGGAAAAGGGGAAAAACAGAATCAGGTGGTTTCCCTGGTAGAAAGATAAGCATTCATGCTTGGAAAATAATGGAACTGGGTGTTCTCTTTTGGAATTGGACACAAAAGTGTCCAGTTTGAGTTTTTCCACTATATTAGAGACAATCCGCTTGGGGAGGCAAGGCTGTGCAGGTGATGAAATAAGAGAACATTTTTGAAACCCAGATATTGGTACTTCAATGAATTTTATGTTTCCCTCTACCTCTGGTGATTCTACATCTCATTTAGAGATAATATGAAATTAAATGAAATGCAAGAAATAAAAGATCACTGAGGTCCATTAATTTAACTTTTTTTCATACAGATATGGTAACAGAGATAAGCACTCTCTGTCTCTGATTATCTCCTCGGTTTAGATTTAATTTTCAATGTTTCTGGAGAAAGGTTTAAATATACATACATACATATACAGTGGGATTCTGGTATGGTTAAGATGGAGTAAACATCCTAGCTCTTCAATTTAGAGCAACTAAAAACTCTGGATAGGGTATACAAAACAATTATCCAAGGAGTCTGAGAATTAAATAATAGCAGATAGATTAAGCAGAAAAGTCAAAACTTGAAGAAAGACTGACACAGTGGTCGACTTCCTTCCTCCACCATCCCCTCATCCTTCTTAGACTCAGAGCAGTCTGAACCTGCAATTGCACAAAATATATTACCATGGAAAATCCTCTCTGTCTGGTCAGAGATCTGGGAAAGGGGACATTAGGAACAGAAAGTTATGAGAAAATCCTCTGTTTTACTTTTCTCTCCCAGTTTTGCCTGCCCTCAAGGCAGAAGCTAGTCCCCAAGCTTCAATCCTGTGGTGTTGGATTGGTAGCGGTAGTCAGGTTCCCCGATTTGCCCTATGATATGGATTGTGTCCCCCAAGTTTTATGTATCAGTAGCTTGATCCCCACTGTGACTATTAAGAGGGTGGGAAAACCTAGCATGGTAATTGTAAGGTGAGGCCTTAAAGAAATAATTAGACTGTAGGACCATGACTAGTGAATGGATTAATGGGTGTGGTTCTACGGGCTTTAAAAGGAGAGTGCATGAGGAACTCTCTTTTCTGCTCCACCATTTCTGCCATGTGACACCCCTGGGTCACTGACACCACTACCACGACCCTCACCAGATGTGTTCCCTGGACTTTGGACTTCCCAGCCTCTGAAACTGTAAACAATACATTTCATTTTCTTAAAGTTGACCCAGTTCGGGGTATTTTGTTATAAGCCACAGAAATATACCAATACACCCTGGAGGAGAACACACTTGCGGATCATGTGCAACACGTGCGGACTTTAAAATCTTAACTTTCTGGCCAGCAAATAAGTAGGTTAGGCTGTGTCAGATAGTGATATCGGGGAGATTATGGAGAAGAGAGAGTTGAGGAGAGGATCAAGAAGAAGAGCTATGTAAGAAGTCCTAGCAGTGCATCTGTGAAAATAATCCAAAAAAACCCAAGGGCTTTGAGAACTTACCTATGGGGTAGGTCACCATCCAGGTCACAGATAGGATACCACATGGCATGTAAACAGGAGTATCCAAATAGCAAAGCAAAGGCTTTAAAAGCTGAACTGATATTGGAATCACAGGCCACATAAAACAAAACAAGACTTGAAGCTTAAACCAAATGAGGCTGATTATTTGTTTAAACAAACAAACAAAAGTCAATATTCTCCAGATAATTTTAACAAGACCCTGAGACTCAGGACATAATATTTCAAATATCCAGGACACAATACAAAATCACTCAATGTACAAACAGAAAAACTTTATCAATTTTTAAGAAAAAAGAGAATTTACAGATGCCAAATACACAATGACTGATATATTGGAATGATTAGACACAAATTTTCTAACAGCTATTATGACCTAGCTCTATAAAGTAAGGGTAAAAATTCTTGAAACAAATTGGAAGGTTAAAAATTTCAGAAGAAAAACAGAGTTATTTAAAAAGTGGAAATTTTAAAACTGGAGCACACAATAACCAAAATAAAAAACTCACTGGATGAATTCAATGGCAGAGTAAAAACAGCAGAGGAAAGATTCACTGATCTTGATTTTAGAAAATATTCAATCTGAACAACAGGGAGGAAAAAGAACGTAGGAAATAATATTGAAAGGACTGATATCTATGTCACTGTAGTTTCATAAAGATAGGAGAAAGTTTGTGCTCCCCTCCCAATCCAAAAATAAACAATATCTGAAAGTTCCCAAATTTGGTGAAAGACAAAAATCTGCAGATTTGGGAAATTCTGTAAACAATAAACAGCATAAGCTCATTAAAAAAACACATCCATAATCAAACTGCTTAAAACCACAGATAAAAGAAAAAAACAAAACAAAACAAAACAAAAAACCAAAACTTTAAAATGGATAGAGACAAATGACATGTGATGTGTATGGGAGAGAATTATTTTAATAACTGTGGATTCCTCATCACAAATGATGGCAATGAGCAGAGAGTCTAATATATATTTTTTTCAGTGCTGACCACTAACAACAGTCGACCAAGAATTCTATACCCAGCAAACATATTGTTCAGGAATGTCAGTGAAATGAAAACATTCTCAGATGAAAGAAAACTAAGAAAATTTGTCTCTAGCAGCATTGCTCTAAAAGAAATGAATACAGTTTTTTGGGCAAAAGGGAATTGATGTCAGAAGAAAACTTGAGAAATCAAGAATAAGGGAACAGCAGCAGAAATGGTAACTATATGTGTAAAGAAAATAAATCATCCTACTCCTCTTACATGTAAGTGTGTGTGAAAGTTAAAGACATATATTTAAGACTGCCTGGTGGATTTTCAATTTTTCCAGATAGAATACACGCAACAATTACAACATAAGAAGAGAAAAGTAAAGGAACTTAAATTTTGTAACGTCCCCAGATATCACTTGAAGAGGCAAAATCTCAACTCTATGTTAAGTTGAAAAGTGGTGTGGATATATTGCAAACCCATAACAACCACTATAATAAATACAACAAAATATAGTAAATAATTTAATAGACAAAATGGAATTCTAAAAATTTCTCAGATAATCCAAAGAAGGCAGGAGAGAGAGAAGAGAAATAAAGTACAGAAGAAACAAACAGAAAACAGATAATAAAAGGGTAGCCTAAGTCAAAACAGATTAATATTACATTAAGTGTAAATGATTTAAGACTACCAATTAAAAGACAGAGGTAATGAGACTGGATTGCAAAGATTCTAAAATACATGCTGTTTGTGAGAAACTCACTTCAGTTATGATGCTACCTATAAATTAGAAAATTAAACAAAGTAGACAAAAGTTATACCATGCAAATACAAATCAAAAGAAAGCTGGAGTGGTTAGAGCAAAGAACACTACCAGTGATAAAAAAAGACATTACATAGCAATAAAAATTAAAAATTAAAAAAAAAAAAACGTTTCCCCAAACAGAAATAATAATAATAAACTATATGCCTCTAACAAAAAAAAATTAATGTGTGTGCATGTGTATGCATGTATACATATATACACAATTATAGTTGGCACTGTGGTCTCAATGTTTGTGTCCCTCAAAATTTATATGCTAAATACTAATCACTAATGTGATGATGTTAGAAGGTGGGGCTTTTCAGATGTTAATTGAGTATGGGGGAAGAGTCCTTGTGAATAGTATTAGTGCCCTAATAAAAGAAATCCAAGAGAGACAGACTCCATGTCCACTACACAGTGTAAGGACACAGTGAGAAGGCACCATCTATGAGCCAGAAAGTGGGCCTTCACCAGACACTAAATCTGCTCTGATGTAGAACTTCTCAGCCTCTTGAACTGTGAGAAATAAATTTTTGTTGTTTATAAGCTACCCAGTTTATAGTATTTCATTATACAAGTTCAAATGGATTAAGGCATCAACATTTTTTCAAAAAATCAGCGAGGAAATAAGACTTGAACAATACCTTCAACCACCATGACCTAATTAATATGTATAGAACCGTCCAACCCAATAGCCTGAGTATACACATTCTTTTTATATGCATATGAAATATTCACCATGTTAGAACATATTCGAGATCACAGAAAAAAAAAATCACAAAATTAAGTAAAAAATTAAAAGATGCAAACTTTTATCTTGTCACCATAATGAAACCAAGGCAGGATGGTCACTCTCATCAGTCTTATTCAATGCTGTACAACATTGCACAATCCTGACAATTGCAATGAAACAAGGAAAAGAAACAAAAGGCATTGAAATTTGAAAGGAAGAAATTAAACTGTCCCTGTTTTAGGAGACAAAATTTTCTATGAAGAAAATTCCAAATAATTGACAGAGCTCCCAGAACTTATTAGTGAGTTTAGTAAGGGTGCACAATATGATGTGAACGTGCTAAGGTCAATAATGTTTCTACATACTAAAATAAACAATTGGACATAGATATTTTTAGAAATACCATTTACAAGAGTTCCAAAAACTTAATTATTTAGGCATAAATTTAACAACAAATGCATAGTAACTTTATGTTGAATCTACAAAATGCTTATGGAAAGTATCATATAAGACCAATACTAAAGAAACACACAGTTTTCATTGATTGGAAGAGCAGATATAATTGAGATGACAATTCTAGTAAAAACCCATGCAGAATTTTTTTGTAGAAATAGGCTAATTTTAATATTTATATGAAAAAGCTAAAGGCCTAGCCAAACACTTACTATAAAGCTATGACAATCAAGACACTATGGTATTGACAAAGGGATAGATACACAGATCAATGAAATAGAATAGAAAACCAGAAAAAATACATGGTTATAATTAATTGCTTTTTAAAACAGCATCAAAGGCAATTCAGTGGACTAAGGATTATCTTATTAACAAATGATGCTTGAACATTTGAACATTCATTTACAAATAAATAAATAAATAAATAAAAAGTACCACAACCTATGCTGTATTAGTCTATTTCTATTGCTTATAACAAAATACATGGAACTGGGTAATTTATAAGAAAACAAAATTTATTTGCTTACAGTTTCTGAGACTGGGAAGTCAAAAGTCCAAGGAACATATCTCGTAGTGGCAAGAATGACTACTTACACTGCAAGATGGTAGAAGCAGAGAGAGAAACTAACATCCTCATTTACTCTCCTTTTAAAGCCCTCGGAACCATGCCCCTGACCACCATTATTAATGCATTCACTACAGCATAGTCCTGCAATCCAATCACCTCATCAAGACCCCACCTTTTAATTACCATAGTAGGATTTCCTACCCTCAACAGTTACGGTGGGGATTAAGCTTCAGTGAGGTTGGAGGGGCATCCAGTATACAGCATATGCCTTATACAAAATTAACTCAAAATGGCTCATAGAGTAAATTTAAAATGTCAAACTATAAAACTCTTAGAAGAAAACATAAGAAAAGATTTTTGTGTCCTTGAGTTAGGCAAAAACTTCTTAAAGAAATTTCAACTCATATCCAGCAAGAGATTTGACATCCAGAATATATAACTAAGTGTTATAAATCAAGAATAAGAATATAAACAACCCAATCAAAATATAGATGAAAGATTTGAACAGCCATTTTAACAAAGAAGTCATATGGATGGCAAATAGGCATATGAAAAGATGTTCAACATTATTAGTCATTATTGAAATGTAAATTAAAACCACAATGACAAGCTTTTATAGACCTGTTAGAATGGTTATCCAGTCCTCCCTTGGTATCCACAGGGGATTGGTTCCAGGTTATACACAGATACCAAAATTCCTGGATGCTGAAGTCCCTTATGGAAAATGGCATGCTATTTGTGTATGACCTATGCACATTTCCCCGTATACTTTAAATCATCCCTCTATTACTTATTATACCTAATACAATGTAAATGCTACTTAAATAATTATACTGTGTTTTAAAATTTGCATTATTTTTTATTATTTTATTGCTATTTTTCCCCCAATATTTTCCATCTGTGGCTGGTTGAATCTGTGAATACAGAGGGCCAACTGTAATGAAAAACACTGATAATACCAAATGCTGACTAGTACGTGGAGCAACTAGAAGTCTATTACTGATAGGAATGCAAAATGTTCCATCCACTCAGGAGAATAGTTTGCTCACTTCTGTCAACACTTTATTAATATCTCACTCCACTCTTTTTCTGCTTGCATGGTTTCTGAAAAGTTGGATGTAATTGTTATCTTTCCTCCTCTATAGGGATGGTGTTTTTCTTTGTATCCTTTCAAGGTTTTTTCTTCATCATTGATTTTTTGAAGTTTGAATATGACATACCTATGTGTAGATTTTTTGGGTATTTATCCTAGTTGGTGTTCTCTTACCTTTCTGAATTTGTGGTTTGATGTCTGACACTAATTGGAGAAAATTCTCAGTTACTATTGCTTTAAATATTGCTTATGTGTTTCTTTCTCTCTTCTTGTATTTCCATTAAGTGCATTTATACCTTTTTCTACTTGTCTCACAATTCTTGGATATTTTGCGGGGTTTGTTTGTTTTCTTGTTTTCTTAATTTTTATTTTCTTTGCTTTTCGATTTCAATGTTTTCTGTTATATCTTCAAACTCAGAGGTTCTTTTCTCAGCTGTTTCCAGTCTACTAAAAGTCTATTAAACATATTATTTATTTTTCAATGTTTTTGGTCTCTAACATTTTTTATTCTTTCTTAGAATTTTCATCTCTCTGCTTGAACTATCCATCTGTTCTGGCATGTTGTATACCTTTTCCATTAAAGTTCTTAGCATAATAATCACAGTTTTTTAAAAAAATTTGATGTGCTATTATGCCATATGTGACTCGGATTCTGATGCTTTTTATGTCTCTTCAAATTGTGTTGTTGTTGTTGTTTTTTTAAGAACACCTTGTAATTTTTTGTTGAAAGGGAAACATGCTGTACCAGATAAATGGAGTTGAAATAAATGAGCTCTGAGTAAAATAGTTGTAAACTGTGGGAGGAGCAAAATGTTCTGCAGACCTGTAATTAAGTTTTAGTCTTTTGGTGCCCCCAGACTGAGAACTTCACCAGCACTTCTCAGTCCCCCAAACCCCTTATGTGGAACAGGACAGCTGGGGCAGAGTGGAGTTAGATATTTTACTTCCCCCAGGTAACTTAAACTCTGATAATGCCCCATCAGGTTAGGTTCTGGTTAACTGGCTTCTCCTGAAAGAAGACCTTGTTAAGAAGAACAGAATGCTCTGGCATATTTTAAAATGGTTCCTTTTCCCTTTGATCTGCTGAAGGCAGAACTCCTAGAAGTAAAACTCACAAAAGCATGGGGTCCCTCTATAGCTGAGTCTCTCTGGAGGATTTTGTGTGTGTGTGTGTGTGTGTGTGTGTGTTTAATGAAATACAATTTATTATGCATATTTGTGGGGTACAGAGTTGAATATCAATACCTGTGTACACTGTGTGATGATCAAATCAGGATAACTGGCACATTCATCATTACAAACCATAATCATTCCTTGTGTCCATTAACCAATTTCTTGCCCATTCCCCCTCCCGCCTCCTCTTTTCTCACGTCTAGCAACACAGTTCTGGTCTCTGTTTGTGAAAGTTCCATGTTTTATTGTGATTGTTCTGGAGTTTTTAAGTCTCAGCTTGTCCGGTACATTGTGCCTCCAGCAATTCGTCAATTACAGTTTAGATTTTTCCTGCCCCTGCACTGGTTCCCAAGAAGGTTTCTGTTCAGGGTTTTCTGCTTGATTAAGTTGTGATACTCTGTATTTGTCTGTCTCTCCAATTTGGGGGGCAGCGGTTTGCCCTGTGACCTCATTTCTATGACAGATTAAAAACAGTTGTTGTTTTTTCAATATGTACAGCTTTTACTTGTTATTAGGACATAATGGTGACTTCTATATTCTTTATATGCTGGACCGGAAACCAGAAGTCCAGTCATTTCTTATATAGTTAAACTTTCACTTACCATATGACACATCAATCCCACAAAAACTATATTTACAGCATTCTATTTATAATCACCAAAAAATGGAAGCAACCAAAATGACCTTTACTGAGAGAATAGGTTAATTCTGGTACAAACATACAATGGAATACTACTCAGCAATAAAAGAAATGAATAATTGATATGCATAATAACATGAATGAATCCTAAAGGCATTATGCTAAGTGAAGAAAGCCAATCTCAAAGGTCACATTCTAAATTATTTCCATTATAGATATTTTGGGAAATCTAACACAATCCAGATGGAGAGCAGATCATTGGTTGCCAGGGCTAGTGTGGGAGGAGACTTTGACCACCAGAGGACAGCACAGGGAATTCTTTGGAATGTTGGAATTATTCTGTATCCTGAGTATGTTGATTCTTACATAAATCTATGGATGCATTCCCCAACTGAGAAATGTACAATTAAAAAGTAAATTTTACTTTGCATCAATTTTTTAAAGCTATTACAGTAATACAAATTATTTTCTCTTGTTTAAAATAAAAATAAAAATTCCCATGAAGGTCTATGCTATTATCTCTAGCACATTTACAGCTCCAAAATTGGACACCGTGCCAATCATATTTTTTTAATACATTATAACACCCTGAATGCCAGACACCAGATTTAGTCATGGAGGGGAAAACTGACAATAACCAAGTTGCACTGACAAAAAGCCTAATGAACCAACACTTTGTGATCCAATGTTTTAGCAAGGGGGGCCATTAAACACAGCATATTATTTAATAAAACAGTGTGGTGAGAGAGTCTTGGGGAAAAAAAAACAGAATAAGAGACAAATTGTCTTCGTTTTTGAGTACTGTTCATTTTTGAGTACTGTTTAATGAATCTAATTAGTAAGCCTTAATGTCCTCTAAAGGCTTTGGGGATTTTTGTGTTCATTTTAAAAATGAAATGAATGTTCTGGCAGCTCCTGAAACAGAATGTTAAGATAAGAAATGTAACAGAAAAAGCAGTCACCTTGAATCAGAACTGAAGAGCTGACTGGAGGTGCTGCTGAGACTATAAAGAAGTTTGTCTTTTTTTCTGCAGGATCACCTTTCATTTCAAACTAACAGCTTCACAAAAAATGCAAGGATTGGAGAGAAAAACAACTGTCAGCTGGAATAAGAACTAGTAGGAGGTTAGAACTCCGGAGGATTGGGAAAGAAATCAAACAATATAAGGCATTAAGTAAATTTAAGATCTGAAAGTTGACAATTAAGTTGGAAATTAATTTATCAGCCAAAATAAAATGGGGTGTACACCTGACAGAAGGCCAGTGGTGGATGCTTCTATTTCCAGTTAGTCCTGTGAGGAGAGTTTAGGGTTCACACTTCTCCAGGGCCTCTTTTCAGAGAATGCCAAGACAGGTGCCATCCTGCCTAGCAAATCACAAAGGTCATGCTTCTGTTCTTTGTCAGAGCCTCTGAGCTCATGTCAAGATCACTAAGAAGAGTTTTCTTTCAATGAAGATCTGCTTTTTACTCTTTTCTCCATCTTCCACTATCATCTCCAAGAAAACCTGCTCACCCTTGGCTTTAATCAGTCACTACAGCATGGTTGGGTTGGCAGCTTCCTGCTCAGTGATGCAATACAGAAACAAAACACTGAGTTGACTCTCTAGTTTGCACATGATGTGCACGCATGTGGGGAGGGTATACTAGGCCTGGTAATCATCCCTGTATCCCAGAGTTATGTGGAATTTTAAATCAAGTGGATCCTTTAATAAGACAAGCAGCATAGGTCATTGCAGAATTAAGCTAGCATCTTTGGAGTACTTCATGTGTCCTTTGGAAGCTGCTGGGCCTGAGGCACAATGTGACTGCAGGAAGCCTTGACCAAATACTTTGCTTTGCTGCCTGCCTCACTATGTCTCACAGTTTGCTAAGGAAAATCTGCAAGACCAGAATAAGGAAAATTAAAAAAACAAAAGTAGTAGTGGATGCTAGTAAAATGCTGGCTACGTACAGCTTGGGCAGGATACATAGAATCTCCACTGGATTTTCTCACAGGTTATTTTGTCAAAATGCAAGCCATGTACAATTAGCAACATGCATTTATACAGGTGCTGAATAAAATGGAGAAGAGGGGTCTGACTGGCCATCAAGTATTGCTGAATAAACATAAGCAAAGAGTAATAATAATAGATTTACATGAAAGAGGAAAGATGGCCAATAGAAAGGAAGATATCTCAGTTAACATATTTATTTTTCACCAGCTTTGAGAGAGCATCATGACTGCACATGCATCATTTGACTGTTTAAAAGACACAAGTAGTTTACTACATGAAGGATTTAGAATAATGTAACCTGGTGTGTGAATTACTTGAAGAATAAAATATGTCTCTATGAAACTCATTCAAGGCAGATTAAATCTAGACTCCTACGAAATTGGGCACATCATAAATATGTTGTGAAATTGTAGTGAGGTTCGTTTGTTATCATTTACTTGAATGTCAGTGTGAGTTAGAACTTTGAAAACCTCTTCTTTTTATTATGATCTGTTTCTGTTCATAATTGATCATAGTACTCTCAAATTTCCAGCTTTCATAGACCTTGTTCTGCATAAGTGTCTGTGGTCATGTTTATCTCAGAGTGCTAACCCAGGGTAGAGTGAAAAAAATCAATCATCTAAATGGCTTTTTCAAATTTATATAGCACTCATGCACAAGCTCACACACACACACACGAGCTGCTTTTACTAGTATTTTTTATTTCTAAAAGAGATAGCTAATTATGCATATAATTTTACCCATTTTATTTAAAAATAAATAAATAAATAATGATATTATAATGTAAATTACATTACATAGGGGTTTAGCTAAAAATTTACTTTCCAATTTTTTTTTTAATAGACACAGTTTTAACTGGCAATTGATTTGATACAACTATATCAACCCCACAGATCAAGTCTCTGTTTGAAGGTATACCTATAGCAAAAACCAAATAAATGGTATTGAATCTTTTTTACTTGACATTGAGCTATAAACCTTAACTAAGACATGCCTCTCAGAAACTTCTGCTAGACAATAAATCAAAAACACCATTTATTCCCTCCAGGAAGAGAAAACCTGAAACCAAGCCAGTTGGCATCATTCACATGGTCTGTATGTGGTCAGAGCATTTATTAAAAAATCAAATGTACAAAAGCCAGTCAGAAAACATAAATAACTGAAGTGATTTGGGTGGGGATAGTGCTGACACCAGAGCTCATGGCCTTAGGCATTACAGAGCCACAGGCTTCTTGTACTTCCTTTCTAAGTGCCATAGCTTGCTGGGATTTACTAAATTTACTAAATTTACTAATTTTACTTGAAATTTACTAAAGCTAGGGGTAGAAGTTTAAAAACTACGTAAAATTTTTTTTCTAACCAATTTTTTCCTTTTGTAAATGCAATTCAAGTGTGATCTGATCCTCTAATTTTAACAGAAGACAATTTAATTTGGTGTCTTAAATTTTCTCATTATAAACATAATACACACACACACACACACATATAGTACTTTAAAAAGTTTGTAGAAAAAATAGAACTGAAAGTTACTGCGAGTCTTTCCATGAACTTTTTGAAGTACTCTTGTATGTATGTTATGTGTATACATGATAATTTATAAAATCTAAATAACATTGTGATGGACTGAACTGTGTCCCCCCAAATTCATGAATTGATGTCCTAACCCCCGGTACCTCAGACTACAGCAGATATGGTATGTAGAGAGGTGATTAAGTTAAAATACAAGCACTATGGTGGGCCCTCATCCAGTATGACTGGTATCATAAGAAAAGGAGATTAGGACACAAATACAGACAAGAGGAAGACCATGTGAAGATATAGAGAAAAAACAGTCATCTACAAGAGAAAAACCAACCCTGCCAACACTTTGATCTTGGACTTCTAGCCTTCAGAAGTAAAGGAAAATACATTTCTGTTATTTAAGCTACCTACTCTATAGTACTTTGTTATGGCATCCCTATACAATCAATAGAGTCATGATTCAAAACAAAAAGAAGTGTTAATAGCTATAATAAGGCTGAGTGCATGTTAAGCACATTGGTCGTCTCTGAGTTTTATAAAGCAGAGATGCTGATTTATGAGTTATGGTGATCTTTCTATTACACCACTCTCTCATCAGCTGCAATGCCAGGTGACCTTGTTCTGGGAAACTTTATTTAAAGAAATAATTGATTATCAAACAGCCGAAGAGAATTATTTTTTGTTGTTGTTGTTTTTTGCTGTGTGCATGTAGTCTATATTACAGACAACACCTTACTTTCAACAACATAGTTTGGCTAACAAATAAGTAGAGCAAAAATATGGACTCCACAAATAGTGATATCTAATTCTGCAGTCCATCAGAAGGTGCTGGCATCAGGTTATAAACTTGGTTTATTTATTAAGATGTTCTTACCACACAGCCTCTGCATCTGGGCAAATTGCTTTTTGGTTGTCTTTTTTTTGGAGGGGGACTATTGGCATTTTCAGGTTTGTTTGGTTGAAAGAAAAAGAAACTACATTGAACAAATAACACCACAGAACTCTATACAAAACTTCATATTTTATGAAGTTAAATGAGGATAGGACATAACTGGTCCCATGTCAAAATCAGATTATCTTAAAACATTCATTTTTTAACCGTGTCCTAATTTATGTTAACCATTAATTTTGGGGCCTTCTCAGGTATTTACATGACTAAAAAATCTGTTTGGGGAACTCTCAGATAATTTAATAAAATTCCAGATAATAAGCATTTATTAACTCAATAAAAAAACTTTATCAGCTTTTAAACATTGTATGTGTGCTGAAATAAAATTTCAGGAGATTAAAATGCCAATAACATTTCTTCAAGCTTAAATATGTAGCTATTACAAAGAGCTCAGCTACCATTTGACAAAGTCAGAGGGTTATCAGGGAAGTCTGTTCATTGCTTTTCTCTATCCTACTGTTCTATTTTCAAAATCTTTGTTAAAGGTATTTTGCTCTTAGACTCCTAAAGCTTTAAGAAGCCTCCAAGCACATTTTCTCACTGCAAGGAAACCTTAGTTCTGACCTTGGAAAGACTTTGTCAGCAGGACTAGAGCCAAATAAAATAATGAAAAGGCAAATTGGTTTTCAGCATTACTCGTGTAATTTTCTTTAAGGATTGCTACTCTGGGCTTTCACACAAATTTCTCTATACCCAGAATCCCATTCTCAGTTTGGGTCATTGCCCCAACTGATGTTATTCCAGAAAAATACTTTATGCTCTAAAACTCAATAGGCCTAACGTCTTTGAGCACAGAGACGTCTTAGGAGCAGTGTGTTTGAGCAAGTTATTTCTCAGTCACTCAAATACCCAGTTTCTTCATCTGTAAAGTTGAACTAACCTCAGTGACCTATTGTCTGAGATAGAGATAATCTATATAAACATTTAGCATTGGGCCTGTCACATACAATCCACTCTGTAAATATTTGTTATCAAGGAGTCCAAGCTCCAGGTCTAAGATGGAATAAACACACCCCACTCTGCCTCTTGCACTAAATATAGCTATAAAACCTGGAAAGAATGCGTGGAACAGCTATTCGATAACTCTGAAAGTAAATAGCAGCAGGCAGATTGGGAAAGAAGGGCAAAATTTTGAAATTGCACTAACACAACCATGAGTTTACATTTTTTTTTCCCTTTGGTATCCCCAACCTGAACTCAGTGCACCAGAAGTGGGCACCAGGGTGGAGAGAAAAAGAGAGCTCTCCAGGTAAAATCTTCCAGTTCTGGTTCAATGAATGGGAAAGAGAACCTATAACAACACTCAGAAAGATTGTGGAAACACACCCCCTTGTTTTTGCCTTTTCCATGTTCTCCCACATCCCAGACCACAAGTTATCCCATGGTGTCGGTGGCAGCTATAGACAGCAGAAACTGACAAAAATCAAAACTCCAGTGGAGGGGAATCTTCCTCTTAGGTCAGAGCTATGGTTCCAAGACTATATGTCTATACTTTGTTGCTTTTATTTTCTCTCTCTTTTGCTGTCTGCCCTCAGATATGTCATCAGTTGGCAAAGTAAATGGAAGAACAGGGTAAACAGAGTCTTGACTTTCTGGCTAGGGGACAAAAACCAGAAGCCCCAGGGAAACAGAAACTACTGGGAAGGCTGAAGAGAGGAAGGAGCATGGGAAAGCAGCCTAAGAAAGGTTTTTGTAAAGTCCTAGGCAAACTCCAAGCTTCACATATACTGATACTATGGAGCATATTCAAAATAATGAGAATCAAATTAACAGATATACCAACAGATATAACAGGTCCCAGACTAGTAGCTGGGTGATATATAATCCGAATAGACCTGAATATCACTGCAATTGCTTCGAAAAGTGCAGGTTGAAAATTGTGATTTAGGGCCGGCCCGGTTGCGCACTGGAGAGTGCCCCGCTTGGGAGTGCGGCAGCGCTCCCGCTGAGGGTTCGGATCCCATGTGGAGACAGGTTCCCGCTCACTGGCTGAGCGCGGTGCAGGCGCAACACCGAGGGTTGCGATCCCATTACCGGTCAGTAAAAAAAGACAAAAAGGAAAAAAAAAAGAAGAAAAGAAAAGAAAATTGTAATTTAATCTAAACAGGTCTACTCTCTGGCAAAACAAATATATCACACTTAGAAGTTAATCAAGTCTTCGTCTCAAATGATAATATTCCACATGTCTAATATTTAATTCAAATTTATTTGGCATAAAAAAGAAGTCTTAAGTTACAAGAAAAAAGACAATCAACAGATACCAATGATAAAAGCTTCACAATTTCCTGAATAATAGGAGCTTCTTTGTCATTCATGAGCACCTTCCAGTTACACCTGATTGTGCAGGCTAATGACGGGACTCATCATAGGTCCCTAACTAGTTTCAGCATTGAGAATGGCAATGCCAGAAAGATCAACCATGTAGTTAGAGGATTGAGTCTCTGAGCCAGCCTGACCTCTGGGAGGGAAAGGGTTGAATATTGAGCTCAACCACATGACAAATGACTCAATCAATCATACCTATGTAATAAAAAATCAATAAAAGCTCTGGACTCTGAAGTTCAGTGAAACTTCCAGGTTGGTGACCATATTGATGTGCCACAGTGTGACTTACCTTGATTACACAGGAGAGAGAATGCAGAAAAGTTCTGTTCTTGGGACCTTCTCTGACTTCACCTATTTGTCTCTTAGCTTGATGGGTCCTGATTTGTATCCTTTCTAATAACATTGTAAGTATAGCACTCTCCTGAGGTCTGTGCGTCATTCTAGGGAATTATTAAACCTGAGAAGATGATGTGAACCTCCAAATGTGTAGCCAGTTGGTCAGAAGTGGGAGTGGTCTCGGGCATTCTGAAGTATAGTAACATCTGAAGTGGGGATAATCTTGTTGGGGATCATTACCTTAAACCTGTGGAATTTGATACTAGTTCCAGGAAATTACTGTCAGAATTGATTTGCAGTACACCAATTGATACCACAATTCTTTTGTGGAGTTTGCAGTGTACATAGATGTAATGTATAAGAACACTATAAAATAAAGGGGTGGGAAAAGATCTATATGGTGTTATCTATTACTTCATTCTACTTAAAATCATAAAATATTTAACCTGTACCTAGACTGTGAAGTTAAGCATGTATATATACTATAATCCCTAAAGCAGACATAGAAAAGGTATAGAAAGAGATAGACTCAAAAACGTCAAAAGAAAAAACTAAAAAATAAGATGGAAAAGAAGAAACAGAAGAATTTTTAAAAGAAAGTGAACAAACAGAAAACAAGTAGTAAAATGGAGGATATATATTAATTTTCTCAGGCTTCCATGACAAAATATCAGACTTGTTGGCTTAAAATGAGACATTTATTTTCTTACAGTTCTGGAGCCTAGAAGTCTATAATCAAGGTGCCAAAAACTTCAGTCTGAGAGAGAGAGAGATCTGGTGTCTCTTCTTCTTTATAAAAGGTCACCAGCCTTATGGATAAAAGCCCTACCCTTATGACCTCACTTAATCCTTTTTACTCTTGATAAACCCTGTCTCCAAGTACAGCTGCATTAAGGGTTAGGGTGTCAAAATAAAATTTGGAGGTGCATGCTTCACAATTCAGACTATAACAATCTAAATTCTAACAAATTAATAATATCATTAAATGTAAAGTGTCGATTCATATCGATTAACAGAGATAGAATTTTTTTTTAAATCCACCCATATATGCTGTCTACAAGAAACATACTTTAAAAGTTTATGGAAAGATTTGTATTATCTATTAATTCTATTTTTCCATGAACTTTTTGAATTATCCTCTCTTATAATCATATAAGTGAATTAAAGGTAAAAGAATGGAAAATATAATACAAATACCTCTACTACTACTACTAATAAAAGAGCTAGACTGGCTCCATTAATATTAGGCAAAGTAAAATTTAGCAGCTTAAAAAAATTAGGCATAAATCTAACAAAATACATACAAGGTTTACATAGAAAAACTACAAAACTCTGATAAAATAAATCAAAGAAGAACTAAATAAATGGAGATATTTCCATGATTATGGATAGGAAGTCTCAATACTATCAAAATGTTAGTTTTACTCAATATGATCTATAGATTCAAGGCAATTTCAATCAAACCTACTAAGTTATTTTGTAGATATTAACAAACTGATTCTAAAGTTTATATGGGGAGTCAAAAGATCCAGAATAGCTAACACAATATTAAAGGGAGAAGAGCAAAGTTGGAGGACTATTACCCAACTTCGAGACTTACTTTAGAGGTCCACTAATCAAGATAACGTGATATTGGTGAAAGGATATACAAATAGATCAATAGAACAGAATAGAGATCCCAGAAATAGATCCACTTAAGTATAGCCAGCTGACCTTTGACAAAGAAGCAAAGGCAACACGGTAAAGAAATAAGTCTTTTCAACAAATGGTGCTAGAACAACTGAACATCCACATGCAAAATAATAATAATAATAATAATCTAGACACAGACCTTACACCCTTCACAAGAATTAACTCAAAATGGATCACAGACCTAAATGCAAAATGCCAAACTGAAAGACTCCTAGAAGATAGCATGGGCAAAAACCTAGATGAGTTTGGGTATGGCAATGACTTTTTAAGTACAATAATAAAAGAACAATTCATGAAAGAAAGAATTGATAGGTTGGACTTGATTAAAATTAAAAATTTCTACTCTGTGAAACACACTGTCAAGAGAATAAAAATATAAGCTACAAATTGCGAAAAAATATTTGCAAGGACATATCTAATAAGGAACTGTTATCCCAGATATACAGAGACCTCTTAAAACTAAAAATAAGAAAACAAACTACCCAATTAAAAAGTGGGTCAAAGACCTTAGCAGACACTTCCTGAAAGGAAATTTACAGATAGGAAATAAGCATGTGAAAAGATACTCCATATAATAATTCATCAAGAAAATGCAAATTAAAACAACAATGAGATACTTTTACACCCCTATTAGAATGACCAAAACCCAAGACACAGACAACACCAAATACTGATGACATGAAGCCACAGGAACTCTCATTCATTGCTGATGGGAATGCAAAATGGTACAGCCACTTTGGAAGGCAGTTTGGTGGTTCCTTACAAAACTAAACATGAATAGAAAACTTATGTCCACACAAAAACATGCACTCAAGTATTTATAAAAGCTTTATTTATAATTGCCAAAATTTGGAAAAATCCAAGATATTCTTAAGTAGATGAATGTGTAAATAAACTGTCGTACATCCAGAAAATGAAATACTATTCATCTATTTAAGAAAAAAAAAAAAGCTATCAAGGCATGAAGAGACATGGAGAAAACTTAAATGCATATTTCCAACTGAAAGAAGCCAACCCAAAAGGCTACACACTGTGTGATTCCATCTATACGATATTCTGAAAAAGGCAAATCTATGGAGACAATAGAAAGATAAGTGGTTGCCAGGGGGTGAGGGAAAAGGAAGAATAAAGAGGCAAAGCACAGGGCCAGCCCGGTGGCGCACTGGAGAGTGCACCGCTTGGGAGCACAGCGGCCCTCCCGCCAAGGGTTCGGATCCCATGTGGAGACCAGTTCCTGCTCACTGGCTGAGCGCGGTGCAGGCACAACACCGAGGGTTGCAATCCCGTTGCCGGTCCCCGGTACGGGCGTGACACCGAGGGTTGTGATCCCATTACCGGTCAGTAAAAAAGACAAAAAGGAAAAAAAAAAAAAGAGGCAAAGCACAGAAAATTTTTCGAGCAGTGAAATTATTCTGTGTAATACTAATTGTTGGATGAATGTCATTATATGAGGGGACTTCAAAAAGTTCATGAAAAAATGAAATTAAAACATAAAATACCGGTCAACAACACCGAGGGTTGCAATCCCGTTGCCGGTCCCCGGTACGGGCGTGACACCGAGGGTTGTGATCCCATTACCGGTCAGTAAAAAAGACAAAAAGGAAAAAAAAAAAAAGAGGCAAAGCACAGAAAATTTTTCGAGCAGTGAAATTATTCTGTGTAATACTAATTGTTGGATGAATGTCATTATATGAGGGGACTTCAAAAAGTTCATGAAAAAATGAAATTAAAACATAAAAATGAAAAATGTATATTTTATTTCTAAACATAAGTTCCATCAAGTTCAAGAAACTTTTTAAAATGATGATACTACCATTTATTTCATGCCTAAAGAACTGAAGACTCTGGGAATTTAATAACGTCAATGCATTTTTTTTTTATCATTATTAATTGAAGAAGAATGGGTGCCCTTTAAATATTTTTTTAAGATTAGAACACACACAAAACAAATGTCAGAAGGAGCTGAATCAGGACTGTATGGTGGACACCTAATGGTTTCCTATTGAAACTCTGGCATAATTGCCCCTGTTTGATGATAAAAATGAAAAGGGGCATTTGTCATGGTGAAGAACTTTGGTGAAGCTTTCCTAGGTGTTTTTAGGCGAAAGTTTTAGCTAATTTTCTCAAAAAACTCTCATAATAAGCAGATGTTATCTTTCTCTGGCTCTCCAGAAAGTCAACAAGCAAAATATCTTGAACATCCAAAAAGAACGGTTGTTGTGATCCTTGCTCTTGACCAGTCTGCTTTTGCTTTGACTGGACTACTACCACCTTTGGTAGCCATGGCTTTGATTGTGCTTTGTCTTCAGGATTATACTGGTAAAACCATGTTTCAGCTCCTGTTACAATTTTTCAAAGAAATGCTTAAGGATCTTGATCCCATTTATTGAAAATTTCCATGGAAAGCTTTGCTCTTGTTTGCAGCTGATGTAGGCACGATAGTTTTGACACCCATCAAGCAGAAAATTTGCTCAACTGCGGTTATTTGGTCTTCAATGTTGCCCTTCCCATCAAAGATCCAGAAGCCTAGGAAGAAGAGCTGGTTTTACAGAACAGGCTTGGGTTGCCCTGCATGAGCTCACTACCCAATGCTACCTCAGGATGCTGCTCCCTGAATTCTGGCTACTCTAGTAGGAGCAAAAATGGCCCCATGTGCTGCTGGACTTACCACTTTAGAAGAAACAAGCCAGAAGCCTTGGTGGTGTCCATGTGGTGTCAAGTCTGCCAGCTGCAGAATACTAGAGCTGTGGAGGCATGGCATACACAAAAGGACATATGGAAAATCTTGGTGGCCCAGGAAGAGATCTGTTGTGGGGTCAGAGAGTGAGCCTCCACGAGAGCAATACGAAGAAGAAATGTGGGGTTGGAGTTGCAGCAGAGAGTCCCCACCAGGGCCTTGCCTAGTAGAGAGCCATGGGAGCAGGACCACCATTGAGATTCCAGAACTGGAGATTGACCAGCATGCAACACCATCCTGGGAGAGCTGAAGAATGAGTGAAGCCCTGGAAGGCTATAGAGGGGCTGCCCAAGGACTTGGAGCCCAATCCATGCAACCAGTGTGCAGAGGATGCTGGACATGGAGTCAAAAGACATTGTTCTCCAGCTTTAAGATTTAATACCTGCCCTGCTGGGTTTTGGACAAGCTTAGGACCTGTTACCCCTTTCTTTTGGCCTATTTCTCTTTTTTTGAATGGGAATAGTATGTTATGCTTGTTCCATCATTGTATCTTGACAGTAGATAACTTGTTTAATTTCACAGAAGAGACTATGGACTTTTGACTTAAAACAAATTAAAGCTTTGGGGATGGAATGAATGTATTTACATGTGAGAAGGACATAAATTTAGGGAAGCAAGAGCAGAATGCTATGGGTTGAATGTGTCCTTTCAAATTTCGTGTGTTGGAAACTTGATTCCCAATGTGACCGTGTTGAGAGGGTGGACAATCCAATTACAGTGTTTGAAAGGTGGGGCCTTTAAGAGGTAATTGGATCATGAGGAATGTGCCCTCATGAATGGATTAATCCATTTATGGAATAATGGGTTAATGGTTTAGTGGGTTATCAGGGAGTGGTTCTGATGGATTTATAAAGAGGGCAAGTGAGCACATTAACTCTCTTGCTCATGCCATTGCTTCCATTTGACATCCTGCATCACCACCAGACCCTGTGGAGAGTTCCCACCTGGAAGAAGGCCCTCACCAGATATGCTTCCTGAACTATGGACTTCTCAGCCTCCAAAACTGTATGAAATAAATTTCATTACTTTATAAATTACCCAGTTTCAGATATTCTGTCATCAGTGACAGAAATGGACTAATAGGGCTGAGCCCGTGGCACACTCGGGAGAGTGTGGCTGGGAGGGCAGCAGTGCTCCCGCCACGAGTTCGGATCCTATATAGGGATGACCGGTGCACTCACAACGCTCACTGACTGAGCGCGGTGTGGCCAGTCACAAAATAAAAAAAAAAAGAAAGAAAGAAAATGGACTAATACATTTTATAAGAAATGTTTAAGGTGAACTAGTTGAAATATCGATGGTGTTGGCTATTGTTTCTGCTGTTAGTCATTAGTCTATTTTAATTAGTGTACAAACAAGATTAATTTATTCCTCACAAATTGTTGTGGATGGTCTGCCACCGTAGGCTTCATCTTCAACGTTGTCTCATCTCTTCTTAAAATGAGTTAACCATTTGTAAACTGTTGATTTCTTTGGGTCATTGTCCCCATAAAACTTTCATAAAGGATCAATGATTTCATAATTCATCCCCCCAAGCTTTGCCATAAATTTGGTGTTTATTCTTCCTCTGATTTTAGCAGAATTTATGCTGCTGTGGTAGGGGCTCTTTTCAAACTGATGGCTTACCCTTCTTAGTGTCTAAGCTAGATCCTGCTCAGACTGTCATAGCAAGTTAGTATGAGTTTATTTTGGAGCAAAAATTTTTGAAATTCATGCATTTTTTTCATAATATGCAGTTTCCATAAACTTTTTGAGGACTCCTTGTACATTTGTTCACACACACAGTATGCATAACACCTAGAATGAACTGTACTGTAAACTATGAATTTTGGGTGATAATAAATCAGTGTAGGTTCATCAGTTGTAACAAATGTAACACTCTGGTGAGGGATGTTGATAACGTAAAAAGCTATGCATGTGTGAGGGCAGAGGGTATATGGGAATTCTCTTTAACTTCTGCTCAAAATTACTGTGAACTTAAAACTCCTCTAAAAAAAGTTTATTAATAATAATTTTAAAAAGAAGGACATTATATTATGATGAAAAACTCAACTCACCAAGAAGCCAAACACACACACACACACACACAATCCCTGAATGTGTTAACACCTAACACCAGAAGTTTGAAATATATGAAGCGAAAACTGATTAAAAAAAGAAATAGACAGATTCAAAAATCTAATAGAAAACTTCTACATTTTCCTTTCAGTAATATATTAAACTAGTAGACATAGAATTAGCAAGTATACAGAAGAACAAAATAATGTCACAAACCAATTGGATATAAGTGACATTTCTAGAATACTCCAACCAACATGAGCAGAACACATTCTTTTCAAGTGCCATGAAACATTCAACAATATCAAAGGTCAGCAAACTATGGTTCACAGGCAAAATGCAGCCTGTGGCCAGTTTTTCTACAGCATACAATCTAGAAATTATTTTTACATTTGTAAAAAGTTGTGACAAAAACAATAATATACTACAGAGATTGTGTATGGCCCACAAATCCTAAAATATTTAATAGCTGTCCTTTTACAGAAACAGGTTGCTGACTCCTGGCCAAAATGGACCAAAAATGGTTACCGCAGTCTTTTTTAATAGCCTATTGTTATAAGTGGCATACTGTTTGCTATTTGTTACATGAACCAATGTGCATCGTACAACATGAGAAGTGACCATGGAAGGGTCCGAATACAAGATGGCGGGTTCATTGGAACCATCTTGCAAGCTGGTTATTACATTCTTTGAACAGTGTTTTCCAAGGCGACTTTACTATTCTTTTCTCATGTGAGAAGCAAAACAAAATGAACAAATAAAGAAAAATAAGAATTCAAAAGAAATGGTCAAAAGACACATTACCAAAGAAAGTATAAATAAGGCAAACAAGCACAAGGAAAGATATTCAACATCATTAGCCAGTAGAGTAATAAAAATTAAAACCATGATTAAATACTACTGAACTCCTACTATAATGGCTAAAATAAAATAATATTGACTGTACCAAATCGTGACAAGGATGCAGAGCAATGTGAACTTTCATACATTCCTGGTATTAATGTAAAATGGTACAGTTAATTTGGATAGTAATTTGGAAGTTTCTTATAAAGTTAAAAATATACTTACCATATAACCATTCCTGGGTATTTACCATAGAAAAATGAAAACTCATGTTCACTCAATATCCTGTACACAAATATTTATAGCTGCTTTTTTATACTCATCAAGCATTGGAATAACCCTAATGTCGTGAGCCAAGTGAAAGGACAAAGAACTTGTGGTACATCCATACAATGGAATGTTGCTCAACAACTAAAAAGGAACTTTTAATATGCACAGATGTTTGGATAACACTCAAAGGCATTACGCAGAATACAAAACAAAACTGATCTCAAAAGATTACATACTGAATGATTCCATTTATTTGATATTTTTGAAAACACAAAATTGTGATTGAGAATACATCAGTAACTTCCAGGAGATAAGGGTGTGTTTGTAATTATAAAGAAATAGCATAAAAGACATTTTGGGAGTCATAGGACTGTTCTTGCATTGGTGGTTGTGTTATTCTATACACATGTTAAATGTGTAGAACTGCACACCAAAAAATAGAGCTTCACTGTAATGATTTATAAAATAAACAATAATTTCATTTATAAAATTATTTACAATTCATAAGATAAAAGCAAATAAAATGAAAAAGAGTGGTTATTATTATTTGGTTCCTAGCATCACTAACCTAGTACATTTTGGACATGCTCAGATAACATAATAACTAGCCTTGTGCATGTAATGTAATACACATTTACTATAAAGGAGAAATTATTATTATTGATATTGTTGTAATTATCTAATAAGCCACTTTTAAAGAATCCTGATAGACCTCTAACTTAATCTAAAAAACCATTTGTTTCAGTTATCTGTTGCTACATAACAATGTTGTGGCTTAAAACAACACTTTATTTATTTTGTTTGTCAGCTTGGTGGCTCCTCTGCTGACTTTGCCTGAGGTCACAAATGAGACTACGTAAACTGGATAGATGGATGGCCTGGAAGACCCAAGGTGGCATCAATGACTTATCTGATATTAATTCTAGCTGACAACTAGGGCAACTCAAGTGTGTACATGCCTCTCAACCTCCAGAATTCCAGACCAACTTTCTTATATGGTGGTCTCAGAGGAATACCCCATTAGGCTGAAAGTGAATGCTGCAAGGTATCTTGAGGCCTAGGGTCTGGCACTTGCATAATGCCACTGTGCCACATTATTGGTCAAAGAAATCATAAGGCCAGCCTGGATTCAATAGGTACAGTGATATACTCCACCTCTTCACAGCAGAAGTCACAAAACATTTAGGCTGTGTTTTTGTATCTACCACTCTATTTCATTCTTATATTAACATAAGCTAATGATCGAACTGACTGAGAGTACATTTCCAAACAACATGCAAAGATGGAAATTTCAGACTTTTTCCTAACCCAATAAGAAAAAATACATTACCTTACCCTTATGCTGTTAATCCCATTTTTTATATGAATAGCCCTATATTCATGATGACACTTACATGTATGGCCATCTCTATTTGGAAAGTCTTTATTTTCCCCCTGAGGACTCATTGCATATAGCAGCTATTTATTTATGGCATAGCTCAAGCCAGCACCCAATTTCCTGAAAGGTAAATTTGATGATCTGTTAACACCTAGAGTTTCAATTTATCTCAGAGAGAGAGAAAAAAATCACACTAAAAAAGGTATAAGATTCATTAAATTCACTCTTCTTTGGTTAGGAACTGAAAATAGTATTCCTCACCTTTATTTGTCAGCTAAAAGAGAGAATTCTTATGATTAAAAAGTTTGAGGACTATTTGTATTTTGCAAAAGATGCAAAGTAGTTTTCCCAAAGGAATTTCCAGATTTCCATTTTTAGAACTGCTTCTCCTAACATTCTCCCTGCAAATATTTTTTTCAATGTTCATTTCCTCTTCTCTCTACTGCCTTGGTTTTAATTTAATTAATTATTTTACTTCATTGTTATTTTTGTGGGCTACTTATTCAATATATGTAAGGTTCATGAATAATATATACAGTGATGTTGCAAGTGTATTGATAGGTAGAACAATGTGGATGAAGAGCCTTCTATGTTTTATAGTGAAATGTAAGTTTCCTGAATAACATATAGGTTTGTTTTAGTGCCTATTTTCTTTTCCAATGTAGCAACAGCTTCCAAAGGACTGTTCACTAGGAAATTCAGAAATAACAGCATCTATTAGGAATGTGATATGATCCTCCATCTCCAAATGTATGCTGTAACTAACATTACAATCATTTTCTCCCTTCTTTCTGCCCTAAAAATAATGCTCTGATTAGTGTCATCCTTGTACATAGCTGTTATGTACAAGAAGTAATTTATAATGGGCCATGATGAAATGGTGAAAATTAGAAACCTTGGGACAAGGTAACATTTAATGTTCGAAATTCCCAGATACAGCAATTAGAGGTAGTTTGAAATGAAAAAAAATTATTTGACCAGTGACATATTTTTGTTGCGGCCTATTCAAAATGGTTTACTTATTTTATTTTATTTTTTGTCTTTTTCATGACCGGCAAGGGGGTCGCAACCCTTGGTGTGGTGTCACCCGCACCGCGCTCAGCCAGTGAGCACACCGGCCATTCCTATATAGGATCCGAACCCGCAGCGGGAGTGCTGCTGTGCTCCCAGCGCCGCACTCTCCCGAGTGCGCCACGGGCCGGCCCAAAATGGTTTATTTTTAATTACAGGCTTAGACAAGTGTCAGGAAGTGGATGTATCACAGCCCTCCTTTCTAATTAGTATCTAGAGTCTACCTTCTGCATTGAGCATATTAGTGATGCCATTGGTTTGGTAATCTAGTCTTGGCATCCATATATCATGTCTTTTCAAATTAGGCCCCAGTTTCAGCCGACTACCTGCTCTACCACAACAAGACAAAATAACAGGATTTAATAGAGTGGATGTTTTACTATTGCAAAGGAATGAGGCCAGTCAGGAATATATTCATCAAAACAATCATTAGGAGGGCTTTGAGATCTCCAGTTGATATAGGGTTGTTCAGTGTAAAAATAACCTCTAAAATGTTTGTAACAACGAGTATTCATAAAATGAGGGATGTTATTAATCTGTATGGAAAACTATATACCCTCCTAAGACTAACAAAATAGCATAAATTCTTAGTTTAATCCAAATTTATTATATGTCACCATTAGTTTTAGTAATACATAAAAAAATTCTCTTACACACAGCATTGATTTGAGGTCATTTTTAGTCATTAAACACCTTTTTCCTCAAAAAGACTTTATTCCTTATTAGAGTATCTCCAGTTTTCTCAGTGGTTTGGTTGAGCATCATCGTTTTTAAAGAGCCCGGAAGAGAATTAGGCACTGTGTCCCAGAGGCAGTTTGATCATGAGGAAACACAGTGGGACAATACTCTCTCTTGTTGTTTATTCATTTTAAGGTTTTATTAGAAGTCTTTGGTGGGCCGGCCCGGTGGCGCACTGGAGAGTGCGCCGCTTGGGAGCACGGCAGCGCTCCCATCGAGGGTTCGGATCCCATGTGGAGACCAGTTCCTGCTCACTGGCTGAGCGTGGTGCGGGCGCAACACCGAGGGTTGTGATCCCATTGCCGGTCCCTGGTGCGGGTGCTACACCGAGGGTTGCGATCCCTTTACCGGTCAGTAAAAAAAGACAAAAAAGGAAAAAAAAAAAAAAAGAAGAAGTCTTTGGAGTCATTTTACATTTTCTATATTTACTGAGCTTTTCATAATTTAAAAGCTTGTGTTTTGTTAGTATGGATTTCTGTCAAGCCAAATTTCCTGCATCTAATACTATGTATGTGTTTTTGTTTAACATTCATTTGTGTGTATGTGTGGGTAGGAGAGAGGGATGCTGAATATTTTACTTCAAGATATCTGGAGCCTTCTGAATGCTGATATTGTCAACGATGACATTAATTTTGCCTTGTACCCCTGTATAATGAATAAAATATTTATTTTCTTCCTGAATCACAGGAATAAATGTATGAGGTATACCTGAATAAAGGGAAAACTTGATTTCTAAAAATATCTTATTAGATTTCTACTTGTTATTAATATTCAGTAAAATTTGAGTCACACAAAATGAAATAGATTGCAAATTTGACAGAAAAGGTGATTTTTGGCAGTTTGCCTTCAGTGAAAAGTCAAACACAAGAGGAAAAGTGAGTACGGTGTGAATAACAAAACACACATATGTCCAACTCAAGAAGCACAACTTTCCTGACATCCTCTCCACTGTTTTAAACTATTCTGTGAATCTTTCTCTATACCTATTTTACCTAGTATTTCACACAATTGAAAATGATGTTCAGAATAATAAACATAAGATTATAGAATGGCCTACTATAAAATATTAAGTGAACTTCACTATGCAGCACTTTCATAGTTAAAAAAAAAAATCAGATGCAGGTGTTTTTCTGCTCTATCCTTATCTAAATAAAAAATTTAATTTCTCAGGTGTGTCCATTCAGTTTTCCTCTGTTTATTTTGACTTCTTGCACATTGGGTTTTTTTAAATTGTCTTCTCTTCACTAATTTCAAAATAGAATGTACGTACAAACATATCATGCATACACATTCATATCTTCTTTTGCTCTGAGAACTAATCTCTGCTAAAAGAACTATGGAACAGAATGGATTGTTTATTTAGCACATAATAATCTGTAGAACAAGAATATGTTATAGGAAATCAATTCATTTATACAACAGATATTAATTCAATGCTTATCTTGGGTAATGTATTGTATTAGGAATCTAAGAGGTACCTTGTGCAAATGCAACACATAATTTCTAACATAGGATGGGTTCTTAATATATGCTTTTTAAAAAATCTCAACTATGTTATGATTAAATGATTTTCATTTGACCTTTCAATCAGACAACTTCGTTCACTTTTGAGTTTGTTTCTATCCAAGTTATCATACAAGAATGGCGGAACCCAATGCATATGGAGAAGCTGATCTTAAATGCCAATAAGCCAATCTAAATGTAATCTAAGTAGTCTAGAGAGTAAAAATAAAACACACAAGTTGAAACTCACAGTTGGGGCCACAGTTGTGCCACCTTAGAATAAAAATATTCTCAATTATAAATAATTAGTACATGAATCAAAGAATGATCATATTGGCCATTTATCTAGAAAGCAAATGTATCCATTTTAAAGATTTCCTTTGTCTGTGTATTCTTAACTGGCAGTAATCCCAGATGCACACTGACATCATTAACATGAGGAAGCAATTTGGTATTAATGAAAGTTTTCTTGGTTTAGGAATCAGGAAACTTTGGTGCTGGTTTAAAATTTGTAACAAGTTTGGTATGGGATCATGAAAAGATTATTATTGAGTTCTTTGGTCTCAGATTTCTTATCTATCAAAGAAGGAAGTTGCACTAATCTTCTCCATCAATATACCAAGAATAAGTCCCAAAGCTCCAGATACCACTGGCAGGAATGAAGACATGTCGAGATGATTCTGCATGTTCTTGGCAAGCCTTCCACTTTTTCCTCCCCTCCTAGAGTGTAACTAGCAGTATTTGCTTTCAGCTATGATCTGAATGCTTGTGCACTCCCCCCCCCATTCATATGTTAAGATCCTATCCCCCAAGGAGATGGTATTAGGAGGTGGGGCCTTTGGCAGATCATTAGGTCATGAGAGTGAAACCCTAATGAAATTAGTGCGCTTATAAAAGAACCCGAGAAAGACACTTCTTACTCCTTCCACAATGAAAGACAGCTGTCCATGAACCAGGAAGTGGGCCATAACCAGACACCTAATCTGCCAGACCCTTAATCTTGGACTTTCCAATCTCTAGAGCTGTAAGAAACAAATTTCTGTTGTTTATAAGCCACTCAGTCTATGGTGTTTTCTTAGAGCACCCCGAATGGACTAAGACACCTTGAGTCTTCCAGGACTAATACTATTCTTCCTTATTCCTTATTTGTATCAGTCACCAGTTGCAGCCTTGTATACACATGACAGCTCTCAAACTCTGGCTCCATTCCCATAGAGACCTATGAGTAGTAATGAGGCAAACCTTTCACCTCTACTCCAGCAAGCATTTTCTATTCTTTTTATTCCTTATTTCTCCCCATAGTATTTATCACCATCTCTCATACCATATGGTTTATTTTTATCAGTTTCTATATAAACTTCACTAGAACACAGCTTTTGGGGGGAAAAAAAAACCTATTTTAAGAACACTTTTAGATTTATAGAAAAATTGCAAAATTAGTACAGAGAACTTTCAAATACCCAACACCCAGTTTCTCCTACTATTAACACCTATATCAATATGGTAAATTTTTAACAATTAATGAACCAATTAATGAACATTAGTGACTAAAACTGATTTTATTTAATGCCCTTTTTTTGTTCCAGTACCCACCCAGGGTATCACATTATATTTCATCCTCATCTTTCCTTAGGTTCCTCTTGGACATGACAGTTTCTCACACTTTCATAGATTTTGATAATCTTGACAATTTTCAGGAATACTGATAAAGTATTTTGTAGAAGATTCCTTGAATGAGATTTGTCTCATGTTTTTCTCATGATTGGGCTAGAGTCATGAATCTGGGGTAGGAAGACAACAGGTAAAGTGATCTTCTTGTCACATTATATGAATGGTATATACTATTAACTTATTATTGATGATGTTGGATGTGATCATTTGGCTGAAGCAGTATTTGTCAAGTTTCTCCATTGCAGAATTTATATTTACTTCTCATTTTTATACTATAGACTTTGGGAAGAAGTCACTATGCATAGCCGACATTTAGGAAGTGGGGGATTCTGTTATACTCCTTCAGGGTGGAATATCTATGAAAATTATTTGTGCTTCTTCTACACAGGAGATTCATCTATACTCCTCATTAATTTACTCAATTATTTATTTATACAAGTATGAACTCATGAATATTTATTTTATATTTTGTGTTATAATCTAGTAATATAGCTATCTTGTTGGCTTCTGTGTCTCTTTGTCATACCCCCATAGTTTTATTTATTTATTTATTAATCTATCTATCTATCTATTTATTTATTTGGTACTTCCTTACTTTTTGGCACTACAAAATGTTTCAGGCTCATCTTGACTATTTCTTGCCTCAGTCTTAGAATCAACAATTTCTTTAAGGAACCCTGGATCCTTCCATTAAACATAGGTATTATAAATCAAGATCTGGGTGCTAGGCTTGCTTTTTATTACTGGAATGTCCTTGCTTCTAGGCCCTCCCAAATGACAAAAGAGACAGGGACATTTGGAAGTAATTACGTTTAGATGAGGTCATGAGGATGAGATACACATGACAGGACTAGTGCCCTTAGAGGAGAGAACAGCCAGTTTGCTCTGTGATCAATTAGTAAGAATACGTATGAGTCAGTAAGATGGTGGGCCGACAAGCCAATAAGAGGCCCCTCACCAAGAAGCAAATCTACCATCACCTTAATCTTGGATTCCAAACCTCAAGAACTGTGAGAAATAAATGTCTGTTGTTTAAGCCACCCAGTCTATGGTGTTCTGTTATAGAAGCTTGAACTAACACAATAATCTCTATATATTTTGAATAAATGAATGGAAGGATGATTTATGAGTTCCTTTCTGGATAAAAATTCCATAGCTTTACAATAAGTTGTTTGATGATTTAATTTTCTTTTGTCTCCTCCCACGTTCTCTTCCAAAGATGTCATGGAAGCAAATGAAATAGTTACTGTTTTGAATGGTGATTGTGATATAACTGTTTCCCTAAAGGATTTTAGAAAAGCATTTGGAGGTGTATCCTTTATACCTACAAATATAAATGATATGTGTTGAATTGATTAAAAATCGGATATAAGAAACTACATGTATTTATTTTTTTATTTTAAATTTGTATTTATTATTAGCATATTCAGTTTTACAAATCATATTTCTTTATGCTCTTTGCCTGACCTATCACTTCCCGAAACCCCCTCCCTCTATCATGCCTGTCTCTAGTATCCTTATGTTTCTTCTCTCCTTCTAAAAGTTCAATGTATCATTGTGTTCTTCCTTCCTTCCTTCCTTCCTTCCTTCCTTCCTTCCTTCCTTCCTTCCTTCCCTCCCTCCCTCCCTCCCTCCCTCCCTCCCTTCCTTCATTTCCCTTCCCTTCCTCCCTTCCTTCCATCTCTCCTTCCCTCCCCACCCCCTTCCAACCTCCCTTCCTCCTTTCCTCTCTTCCTAGCAGACAGTTATGAGTGAGAACATGCAGTATCTCTGTTTCTTTGTCTGACTTATTTCACTTAACGTAATTTTCTCCAGACTAATTTATGTTGCTGCAAATGGAAGAATTTCATTCTTTTTTATGGCTGAGTAGTATTTCATCATGCATATATATCACAATTTCTTTATCCAGTCATCTGTCTTTGGACATTTTGGTTGGTTCCATATTTTGGCTATTGTAAATATAACTGCAATGAACATGTGAGTGCAGTTATCCCTTCAACATGATGATTTCCATTCCTTTGGATATATACCCAGTAGTGGGATTGCTGGATCATATGGTAGCTCTGTCTGTAGTTGTTTGAGAATCCTCCACACTGTTTTCCATTATGGCTGTGCTAGTTTACAGTTCCTTCAACAGTGTAGAAGAGTTCCCCTTTCCCCATATCATCACCAGCATTTGTTTCTCTTTGTCTTTTTTAATAATGGACAGTCTAACTGGGGAGAGATAGCTCAATTTGGTTTTGATTTGCATTTCTCTAATGACTACTGATGTTGAGCATTTTTTCATGTACCCATAGGCCATTTGTAGTTCTTCCTTTGAAAAATGTCTATTCATCTCCTTTACCCATTTTTTTAATTGGATTATTTGTTTTTTTATTGTATAGTTGTTTGAGTTATTTGTATATTCTGGATATTAATCACTTGTCAGATATATAGTTTGTAAATATTTTCTCCCATTCCATAGGTTATCTTTCTGCTTGCTGATTTTTTCCTTTATAGTGTTTCCCCTATATTTTCCTTTAATAGTTTTATGGTTTCAGGTCTTCTATTTAAGTGTTAATCCATTTTGAGTTGATTTTGGTATATAGTGAGAGGTACAGGTCCAATTTCATTTTTCTACATATGGATGTCCAATTTTCCAAGCACCATTTATTGAAGAGGATGTCTTTTTCCCAATGTATGTTCTTGCAGCTTTTGTCAAAGATCAGTTGGCTGTAACTATGTGGGTTGATTTCTGGGTATTCTATTCTGTTCCACTGAACCAAATGTCTGTTTTTATGCCAGTACCATACTGTTTTGGTTACAATGGCTGTATAATATAATTTGAAGTTGGGTAGTGATATGCCTCTGGCTTTATTTATTTATTTCTTTTTGCACAGGATTGCTTTGGCTATTCGGGGTCTTTTGTTGTTCCATATGAATGTTTGGATTGCTTTTTCTTTTTCAGTGAAGAACATCATTAGTATTTTGATGGGGATTGCATTGAATCTGTACATTGCTTTAGGCAGAATGGACATTTTCACAATGTTGATACTTCCCATCCAAGAGCAGAGCATAATATTTCCATTTTTTTGTGTCCTGTTTAATTTCTTTCAGTAGTGTTTTATAGTTTTCATTGTAGAGTTCTTTCAGCTCCTCGGTTAAATTGATACCTAGACATTTTATTTTTTTTATGACCATTGCAAATGGCTTACTTCTTGATTTCATTTTCTGCTAGTTTGCTATTAGAGTATAAAAATCCTATTGATTTTTGTGTGTTGATTGTGTATATTGCAACATTAATGAAATAGTTAATCAGCTGTAAGAGTTTTTCTATATATAAGATCATGTCATCAGCAAACAAGGACAGTTTGACCTCGTCCTCACCAATCTGATGCATTTTCTTTCTTTCTCTTGCCTGATTGCTCTGACTAGTAGTTCTAACTTTATGTTAAGAAAGAGTGGTGAGATTGGGCATCCTTGTCTTGTTATTGTTCAGGATGATATGGGCAACTAGTTTGTCATAAATGGTTTTTGTTATATTGAGATAATTTCCTCCTATACATAATTTGCAGAGAATTGTAATCATGAAGCGATGTTGAATTTTGTCAAATGCCTATCCTGCCTGCATCAATTGAGATAATCATATGATTTTTGTCTTTGGTTTTGTTGATGTAGTATATCACATTTATTGACTTGCATATGTTGAACCAACCTTGCATCCCTAAGATGAATCCCACTTGATCATGAGGTATAATGTTTTTGATGTGTTGCTGTAATCTAATTGTTAGTATTTTGTTGAGAATCTTTGCATCTATGTTCATCAAGAATATTCACCTTTAGTTTGCTTTTTTTGTTGTATCTTTATCTGGGGTATCAGGGTGATGCTGGCGTCGTAGAATTAGCTTCGGAAAATGGCTTCTGTTTCAATTTTTTTGGAGAACATTGAGAGGAACTGGTATTAATTATTCTTTAAAGGTTTGATAGATTTCAATTGTAAAGTTGTCTGGTCCTGGTATTTTATTTGTTGGAAGATTTCTGATTACACTTCAATCTCATTCTTTGTCATAGGTCTGTTCAGGTTCTCTATTTCTTCTCAATTCAATGTTAGTAGTTTGCATGTCTTCAGAAATGTATCCATTTCCTCCAGGTTTTCATATTTGATGATGTACAGCTGTTTATAACAATCTCTAATGATTCTTCATATTTCTGTCCTATTGGTTGTAATGTCTCCTTTTTCATTTCTGATGTTATTTGGGTCTTCTCTTGTCTTTTTTTCTTTTCTTTTCTTTTTTGTTTTTTGGTTAACTTAGCTAATGATATGTCTATTATATTTATCTTCTCAAAAAAATGACTTTTTGTTTCATTGATCTTTTGTATTGCTTTTGGGGTTTACATTTCATTTAGTTCTGCCCTGATCTTGATTATATCTTTCTGTCTACTACTTTTGGGATTGGATTGTTGTTTTTCTAGTTCTTTGAGGCTTAGTGTTAGGTCATTTTTTTTTTAAATCTTTCAATTCTTTTGATGTAAGCATTTATCGCAATTAACTTCCCTCTTAGTACTGCTTTTGCAGTACCCAAAGGTTTTTGTATTATGTATCTTTATTTTCATTAGTTCCAAGAAATTTTCTGATTTCCTGTTGTTGTTGTTTTTTTCTTGAACCCACTGGTTGTTTAGTCATGTGTTTTCCAGTTTCCATGCACTTGAGTAGTGCATGGAATTTTGCTTATTTTTGATTTCCAGTTTTAATCTATTGTGCTCTAAAAAGATACTTGGGATTATTTCAATTTTAAAAAATGTGTTAGTACTTGCTTTGTAACCTAGTATCTAGTCTATCCTGGAGAATGTTCCATGTGCTGATAAGAAGAATGTATATTCTCTAGTTGTTGGATGAAGTGTTCTGTAGATGTCTTCCAGATTCAGTTGGTCTGAGGTGTAGTTTATATTCAGTGTTTCTTTGTTGATTTGTTGCCTGAAAGATCTGTCTAACGTTGAGAGAGGGGTGCTCAGGTCACCCATTATTATTATATTTGGGTCTATTGCATTTTTGAGGTCTAAGAGTGTTTGCTTTACATATGTAGATGTTCCATTGTCAGGTGCATACATATTTATGATTGTTATGTGCTCTAACTGGATAGATTCCTTTATCATTATGTAATGGCCTTCTTTAACTCTTTATACAGTTTTTGGTTTGAAGTCTATTTTATATGATATAAGAATAGCTATACCTGCTTGTTTTTGGTTTCCTTTTGCATGGTATATCTTTTGCCATCCCTTCACTTTCAGTCTGTATTTGTCTTTATAGGTGAGATGGGTCTCTTCAAGACAGTATATAGTTGGGTATTGCTTTTTAATCTAATCAGTCAGTCTGTATCTTTTGAATAGCAAGTTTAATCCATTTACATTTAGGGTTGTTATTGATCAGTACTGCTTTATTACCATTGTTATATCACTTTTTGTTTAGATATTTTGAACATCATTTTTCCCTTTCTTCCCCTGTTATTCTTCAACATTATTCGGATTTTTGAGGTGACATGATTTAGATTCTTTCTCTTTCATGTTTGCATTTTGGATTTAATGGTGGGTTTTACCCCTTTTTTGTGAATCCATGATATTGATTATCTTGTTTCACATTCTGGATACAGGACTCATTTGAGTATTTCTTGCAGGGCTGGTCATGTGGTAGTGAACTGCCATAATTTTTGTTTGTCAGGGAAATACACTATTTCTACCTCATTTCTGAACAATAGCTGGGCTTGGTATAAGATTCTTGGTGGACAATTTTTTTCTTTTAGTCTTTTAAATATAGCATCCTATTTTCTTTTGGCCTATAAAGTTTCAGTTAAGAAGTCTGCTGTTAGTCTGACGGGGGCTTGGCACTGTTCTCTTGCTGCTTTTAGAATTCTCTCTTTGTCTTTGAGTTTTGCCAGTTTGACTATTATGTGTCTTGGGGAGGATCTTTTTGGATTGAATCCATTTGGGGATCTTTGGGATTCCTGGATCTGAAGGTCTGCATCCCTTTCTATATCTGGGAAATTTTCTTCTATTAATTCCGTGAATACATTTTCAATGCCTTTTTCCTTTTTCCTCCCCTTCTGGAATATCCATGATTTGGCTGTTTGTGGGATTGAGGTTGTTTGCTATGTCTCTTAAATTTTCTTCATTTCTTAAAATTCCTTTTTTTTTTTTTCTTGTCTGCCTGGGTTATTTCAAAAGGACCATCTTCAAGTTCTGAGATTCTTTCTTTTGCTTGCTCTAGCCTGGTGCTCAAGCTTTCTGTTCTGTTTTTTATTTCGGTGAGAGAATTCTTCTTTTGTAGGAGGTCTGTTACATTCTTTTTTAAGTTATCAATCTCTTTGTAAATTTCCTCCTTCATATCCTGCATATTTTTTCTTGTTTCATTATGTTCTCTACTTGATTCTTCTCTTATTTCTTGGAGTTTTCTTAAAATCAATGCTAAGAATTCCTTTTCAGACATCTCAAGGGTTTCTTGCTCTATAGGGTTTAGTACTTGAGAATCACCATCTTTCTTTGGTGATGTCATACCTTCTTGTTTATTTGTCGTTCCAGTATTTTTTCATTGATGTTTGGTCATCTGGTAGAACACTTAATTCTTCTATCATGTTGGAATGGGTTATGAGGGGGAAGATTTCCTCCTCTATTTGTAGGTTCTGCTGGTGACTCTTGTTGTATCAATGCAGGTCCTGCACACTCACCTGGGTGGCCTGTGTGGTGGTTCAGTGGGGCCTGCGGGCACCTCTAGTGCTAGGGTGTGGGCAGGCCCTGTGACTGTGTCAGTCCCCATTCATGGCTTGGGTCCTGCAACATAACTTCATGTATTTAGAAATTTGTAAAAGTGATAGCACAGGACTTCTTGCTTTTCTATCTTTTGCATATTGTCATCTTATGTAGCATTTTTCAAAGCATTCCAATTAAAAATTACATTTAAATTTTTCCTTACTATTATTAAGGATTAAACATAAGAGAGTGGAAGTAAATACTTTACTTAATCAGGATGTACAATTATAAACAGATATATGAGCAGAAATCTTGGTGTATGAAAACAATGTCTCCAGTCTTTTGTATTTTAAAAGGTCTCTTGGTTAAGGAATGAGTGAGACAAATGTAAAACTTTGCCTGCAGTTCTTCTTACTGATGTAGTCCCTGCACAATTTAGTTTTGAGTTGATCTGAGGGAGTTTTATTGTTAGGTTGCAATTTATGATGTATATAGAGAGCAATGACACTACATTGATTAAAATAACAAAGAAAATTTACTGTTAGTTCCTTCATTTGCCTCACTACTATAGATATCATTTTAAAACTTGTTTAAATCAAGGTATCATGCACAAGATTATATTTGTTCTGACCAGGATGATGAGGCCATAAACTTTCCTAAATGTACCAAGAAAATTTGCAGGAGTTTGACTGTCATTCTCAAGCCCAAGGGGGAATTAGAGATATGATTCTCAGGGTCCTAATTTCTCCCAATTTAATCCAACCAGAAATTCCACTCTAGATACAACACTGCAATTTTTCCAATACTGAAAAATCAACAGAGTCATAAAAGAATTTCGTATTATGTCAATTTGGACTTTGGCTAATGACAAGCCTGTGAATCTGTAGAAAGTCACTTTTCCTGAAGGTTCTCAGAGACAGAGTATTTATATAAAGTGTGGCATAAAATGCCACATTTTACTAAGTATTAACAAGGCATCCTTAAAAAGGATTTATGTATTAAATAATGTCATGTTGATGAAAACTTGATTTTGCTACTCTCCCCTCACACACACCAGTTATTATTTCTTCTCAGTTATTTTTTTTTTCCTTTTTGCATCCCAAGGTTATTTATATATATATATATATATATAAATATACAAATATATATATATTTATATAAAATATATAAATATATATATATATTCCACACTGAGTAGGATTGCCAGATACACTGGAAAATATCAGTTAAACTTGTGCTTTAAATAAAAAACTGAATAGTATTTTTTAGTATAAGTATGTCACAAGTATATTACATGGGACAAAAATCAATTATTCATTAATAATCTAAAATTCAAATGTAACTAAATGTACTCTATTTTTATTTGCTAGAACCCTGAGCCTAATATTTCATCTGACATTTACCATTGCAGCTTAGTATGAATTTTTTTCAGAAGTAAAGACTTAGTTAATTATTCAAAGATGTTTGAGCAATGAGGCATTTTAACTAATAAATAAATAATCACTTTGAAGATTAATTATACAAAGAAGTATTCAAAAAGTTCATGGAAAGATTTGTAAGATCTTTTAATTCCATTTGTCCACAAACTTTTTGAAGTACCTGTATATATACAAATTTTTTTAATTGATTGATAGTATGCTGACAAAGACCTAATCCAATCTCTTTAAAACTTTTCTCAACTCTGCTTCATAGTACTTTGTTCTCTTTCCTACATGTTCCGTTTTTTCAAAAAAATAAATCTCTGTAACCTATAAGAATATTTCTTATGCTATATTGCCATATTTCATGAATGTGCCTGTCTTCTCATTAAATCATAAGCTCCTTTGTAGAAAATAGATATTTTATCTTTGTATCAGTTAGCTTAACATATACCATTTTTCAGTTAATTAAATTAGTGGAAAAATTCATTTTGAAATGGCAGACAGTAACTGTGCATTGCAAATCAGTTAACAGTTTCATAACTGCTTGTTGGGTCAGGGCAGAAAATAAACTGAATAACAGATGTTGAAGTGAAGACTTCTCCAATTTATAGAGCCTTTGGGAAAATATGCATGCCATGTTTTTTTTCTGGGCCATGGAAAGTAGATGAAATTTTTAAAATAGACGATATTGTCATAACAATTTCCACTAGAAAACTAGGAAAAACTATTGGAACTATTATATTTCCTTTTCACAAATGATAACTCTCAAATAGTTTGGTCTTCTATTATTAGAATCTCAGGAATAATGTAAAATAATAACAATAGCTGTTTTTAAATTTTAAATACCTTATAGGTATTCAGGGTAAATTGCTGTGTTCAATTTATTTTTCTATGCAATGTTCATTTTTTCCTCCACTTATTCCCAAAAATTTTAGTTTGGTTATAGAAAACCTAAAGCCATAAAAACCAAAAGTTATTTTGAATCCATTCTACCTATATACATTTTTTAAATTATGAGTAAGGCATATTTTGATATAGCCACAGGATGTGGCCTCAAATTTTTAATGGTCTATGTTAAGTGAATAAACCCAAAGAGTGGTGCACATCTGCTATTTTGCTCCAGCTTCCATTTTCCCTTCTGCTGGTAAGAAAATTCGTATTTTATTTGGGAAACCACATTTTCCTCATTAGATAGAATCTTGGTGGAACTGTCAAAGTCCTTATACTTCTCTCAGCGGTTAAATACTTCATGTAACTAGGACAAATACTTGTAGTATCCTTTCCCTGGAATGTGAGCCTGGAGAAGATACACAAAAACTGAAAACACTTGTGACTCTCCATTAGTCCCAACTTTCCAGATCCTGGTTTCTTGCCATGTTGGTAGACTGATTTTGTAAGTTTTTCTTTGACTTGTGGAGCTATTTCATATCCTTCCAGTAAATTTCATTTATTGAATTCAGAAGAACCCATTTTGATTGCTTGAATCTTAAGAACTTTAGCTAAAATATAGGTTTCTATATTTACTTAGGACTTAGAAAGAAAAAAAAAAGATACAATAACTTGGGGACTGTATTTGTTTCCTAGGGCTGCCATAACAAAGTGCTACAGACTAAGTGGCTTAAACAACAGAAATTTATTTTCTTGCAATTATGAAGGCTAGGAATCAGATCAAAGCATCGGCAAGGTTTTTTGTTTTGTTTTGTTTTGTTTTGTTTTGTTGTTTTTCCTTCTGAGGCATCTCTTTTTGCTTGTCTTTTTTACATATCTTCACATGGTCTTCCCTCTGTGTACATGTGTCTAATTTTCTCTTCTTACAAGGATACAAGTTATATTGGATTAGGGCCTTTGTTGATGACCTCATTTTAACTTGATTTCCTTGATAAACACTCTGTCTCCAAATACAGTCATAATCTGAAGTACTGGGGGCTAAGGCTTCAACATATGAATATTGGCGAGGAAGTGTTCAGCCCATAGCAGATACTAATGCTGTTGTGTTGAGACATGATCACATTACCTGCCTGGATGACTACAGAGTTGGAAGAGGGGGTATTTTAAAAAAATAGTGTAGTAAGAGAAGTGACAGAGAAAGGTTTAGGTTGTGCTAGGAGCACACAAGTTAAATTTCAGGGAAAAATTCAGTAATATTGGAACTTGCAGATTGTTTTAATAATTTAGTTTGTAGTACAGACTTCACAAAGTAACATGATCTGTAGCCTTTTTTCCCCACTTTTTTCATACAAGTAACTCGTATATTGCTAGATCTGTAATATTTTAAAAATAGCTCCAAAACTCTAACTACTTGGAAAGAGACTCTTTGTATTCTCTCTCAAAGCTGAAAAATAAAAATTTTACATTACCACGTGTGAACATGCCAACTCTTGGGGGTTTTTTTGTTGTTGTTTTAATTTGTTTTGTTTTGTTTTTTGTAATTTCTTTCAAATATTTTTAAAAAATAACCCATAGAAAGCAATCATTTTGCATCAACTCAATATCATAAAAATAAAACAGAAGTTTAATAAAATGATGCTTACTCTATCTATGTGTGATACACTCTTCTTATTTTCTTTGATGTAATTCTAATTTATTTTTTAAAATTCCAATTGTCATCTGATAAACATTTCATGACCCACTAATAGATCACAATCTGCAGTTTGAAAATACCAGAAAATGTAAATTGCAGATATGGTACAATTACACACATCACTGTGGAGTAGGAAAAAACATTTTTTTATTACCAGAATATTCCAAAGCAAATTGTTCATTATTATCCTTTATTTGTCTAACTATTCCATTCCCCTGCAATGTTTCAAAGAACAGTTGTAGGGTGAAAGCGAGGTTGAAATCCACATTTTTATTAAGTAATGCCCACATGCAAGATCTAACTGAAGACACAGAGCAAGATTCCACCCTTCAAAATAACTATTTGCAAATTCCACAGTCAAGTCTTTTGGAAGACTGCCTAGCAGAACTTTCTGCAGTAAAGAAAGGGCTTCATAATCTCCAATACATTAGCCACTAGCCATATGTGGCTGATGGACAAATGAAATATGGGTAATGAGACAGAAGACTTGAATTTTACATTTTGTTTAATTTTAATTAATTTAAATGGCCACATATGGTTGGTGACTGCCATATTAGAGATCTTAGCTCTGGGACTTATTGTACTGCTGAACGTGCTGTCATCTAAAGTGCTAGGAAGCAGGCAACCTTTTTTCTAATCTCTCAGCACAAAATTCTGGAGGAAATATCTACTTCTTCCTATCCATGTAAGGGCGTGTGTGTGTGCATGCACGCACATTTGTATGTATGAATGTTCGTGTGTGTGGTAGATGGGGGAAAGATGGTGTTAAGTCATATCAGTGGCAAATAAAATCTATTTCATTTGTAGATATCAGTGGGGGAGGGTTAAGAGAAAGACTGAAATGTCAGACGCTCCTCAGAGATAAAGTGAGGGATTCAAAGCACTTCATCCTTTTTCTAGGTGAGCACATTAATCATCTTCAGAAATTTGACAGAAAGTCCCAAGCCTAATAAGTGATATACATGGAAATTGTTTGGCATAATAAAGATGGGAAGGGACAAACAGCTAATACAGACGAGTTAAAAAATATGAATGGAATCTTGAAGTTAGAGGAGGTGGCACCTCGTGGCAAAAGGCCCAAAGAGTAAAAGAAAGTTGATCAGCGAGAATTTTGTGGTAATAAGAGAATCCTAAATATAAGAATTTCTAGTTTGAATTTTACATACTTTACAAAACCAAGAAATATTTGTGGAAGTTACATGACTATACTAAACCTTGAGGAAATTCTGATAACAATCAGTATCAAAGGAATAAGATGAAGATCTATATTGGAATTAAGAGTGTTCAAAGAGGATAGAGAACCACCCTACTGAGCTCTTAAGTAATTGAAGTAAATTATCATTAGAAGCAGCAATTCAAGACCAAATGTGTCCATGTGTTTTAGAGCCCTCTGACATGGCTACTATGTGGAACATGAACTATATTCAATAATCCTGTCTTTGGCATTGATTTAAGGTAAGATCTAATCAAATACATATAGAGGGACATTTGATAAAATTGATCTTTGTTTAAAACATTGGTTGTTCTTGTCTTTTTTTTTTTTTTTTGCTAAAAAAAATACAGTCGTTTTTCAAACTTATTAACAAAAAGAAATATGTAGACATTTCCACAGATCGGGCACTTCTATAATCACTTTAAACATAGCTTATTTAATTGTCATAATATCCCCAGTTTGCTGAAATTGAATCAGGAAGTTTAAGCAACTCCTCCAAAAAAGTCACACTACTAGTAAATTGAGGAATCCTGGATTTTAACCCAGCAGTTTATCCCCAGAATCCATGCTCCTCAGACATAAAACCTTCTGTGCTAACAAAGTAAATCGTCATCATCATCATCATCATCATCATCGAGTGGATTCTGGAATCAAACATACCTAATTCTTAATCTTCTACATGTGACCAGTTTAATTTACTTATATTTTCCTCATTTGTAGATAGAATTGTTTGTTAATTTTTCACCAGATTAAGTATGCTTAAGTTTAAGACTGCTCCAGAATTTTACTTTACTTTTATTTTATTTTGTAGTGTATTTGTTTACCAATATTTTTGAGTGCTTATTATTTGCCAGGTAGTGTTATCATAAATACAACTATGGATAAGAGAGGTAAGTTTCCTGATCTTATGAAGCTTGTATACTATGTACTTCTTAATTCTTTTAGTGTTCTATTACAGTGGTCCAAACAACTCCTTTGATTGCATCCCAATTTCATTCCATTAGAAGCTAACCAGTGCTGTCAAAGTGTGCCTGAAGTTTATCAAATGTCTTCTGAAAAAAAAAAAGAAAGAAAAATAATAATAAGATCATTCTGCATGCTTTGGAATCAGATGACACATTTAAAAATAATGTGACTGGACTCTCATAACCAATCTAGGTACAGCCAAGACAAAGATAAGCTAAATTACAGATGAATATGAGTGACTTTTTGCCAAAAGTAGACTATGTCCTTGTCAAGAAGCATTTGAGGCATATCAAATAATAGTAGTTAATGTTAATGGGAAACCCAAGAAAATCAATTCCTTTCCTGCATTTAGTCTCCCAAGAACAGTTTGGCTTCAGCTCACTATTGATGGATAGGCTTTTTGAATTTGGGAAAATGGCACTATGATTATTTGAGCTGTCTAAATTAGACATGCTTCTCTCAGGGTCAGCTATACAAGCATCATTTCCCCTTTAGAGTTACATTTAAATCTTGATTAATCATTACAGGTCCTTAGAGACTGAAGTTAGCAAAAGGTTGTATGTGACATGGAACTCTCAAATCATTGCAATTTGTAATTTTTGCAATTGCTGCAATTTCTAGTTGGAAACAATTACAGCAAGTATTGAGAAGAAATAATACTTTGATAACAGTAGTTGAGTTGTGCCCTAAATTACTGCAGTTGCTACATAAAGGATATTTGATGTATTTTGTTCGAGTTTGTTTGCCTGCTTCTCATCCATCTATCCCTTTTTTGATAACATTATCCTGACCTTAATTTTTTGAACTACCCATTTCTCATTATCAGTCTTCTGGGTCCAATCATGAGTACATTACCCAGCCCTGGCCAGTCAGTAGGTTCTCCTTTCTGGCCGGATTTGGATGGGAACAAGACTCAAGTCAGCCAGTCCAATGTCACTCAATCACTAGATTCTTCTGGAACTATTAGGAAAGTGAAACTCTCTTCTATGTTGAACATCTACTGAGAGGATCACATATAAGCTTGATAGTGTTCAGGTGTTCCATGCAGGAACAGACTGATCAAATGGGTCCCAAATGTAGAAAAGTCACAAAACAGAGAGAAAATGAGTTCTGGTGGCACTGCTTGAGAACCTAAATCTCACCATACTGGAACAGCATGCTACTTTTCTTTGCATTCTGAAGATATGCAAGCCACTGGTTCTTCTTTTTTATGTAGTCCAGTTTTGGTTTGGTTTCTATATCTAAAAGTCACCTAGAATTATACTTTCATCCTTGGAAAATATGAGCCTGGGTTCTGTGAGGCAAGGATGAGGAAAGGTGTTCAAAGTCAACTAAGGCACAACCAAATCTACATAATGAGGTACCTGGACTCAGAAAGCAAAGTTTATTCCACTAGCTAAAGCCCAAGAAGGTAGACAGAGATAAACTGGAACTGAAACCAAAACTTGCCAATAAATCCAGGAAAAAGCCATTGGCAAGTTTTAAGGATGGATGTGGGGCAGTTTCCCTGAAGACCAAGACATTGATGAGATATCCTTCAACTTATCTCTGGCTGGTGAGGTAGCTCCAGTGAAATTCACCAAAGGTGTAAATGTTCTGAGTGTAGTAGCCTATGATCTCTCATGTGAATATCTTTGATACATAATAGATTAATATATGAATGAGTGATTTGATGAGAATTATATTAAAAAGATTTTAGTGTGAACTGTCTTGAAAACTTAACAAATCAGTACTTTATATGAAGTAGGAAGAGGAGGCTCAGTTAATTAGGAAAATGTGCTCTCCTAATACCTGGATTAGTGCCTGTGACTGTACTATGAGGGAATTCTTGGCATTACCCACATGCAAGGTATTAGTGTTTCAATTTTGCTTTCTTCTGTTTGATTGTGTGTGAAATGTTATTCATTATGATTCTTTCTTTGGGCAAAGTTTGTCTTTTTCTGTAGGAGCCTATTATGGTATGACCTAAGGCTCTATATATTAGCCTTCAATCTTTCACTACTGCTGCATGAGTCATAATTAAAAGTTAGCTGTAAAATGCCACATAAATTGTTCAAACTTTGTCCGTTAGGCTTAGTCTCCAACAGGAATATATTTTTGGTTTACAATATGTAGGTCATTAAAAAAATGGGAAATATGAAAGAAGTTTTTGACTGTAACTCATTTATATTTTACGAAACAAATGCCTCAGCATTTATATTTTACTCAGCTTTTAATTAAAGCATGCATATGGTTTTATGTAACTATTAGTAAGTCAAAGTATTTCTATAAAATATTGCTATCCTTCAACAACTTTTGTGAAGTCCATTGCACAAATTCTAAAACTTTTGCAGGAATATGTCCACTAAAATGACATCATATATAATGAAAATCTCCTTGAATGGCCTAATTTTATCCTCAAATGTGACTCCCATTTAAGTAGCAGTCAACATTACTTCCCATGCTTAATTGTAACTAAGCTTTTTTTTAAAATCTAACTTATAGGGTTCCTTATATCCTAGCATTATTTTAGTCATATGCTTTCAGTTGATTCAACTCCAACTAGCTTGAGGAAGAAGAAAAGGAAGAGAAACAGGGAAGGGAATGAGAACTTAAGAAGCAGGTTGTTAGCTTTAGGTACAACTGGATCCAGGAATTTAAGCATTGCCATCATCTTGTTTACATTCCTCACCCCCAAACTCTCTGCTCTGCTTCTCTCTGTGTTCTGGCAATAAACTGATAGTAAATCAAAAGCCACAGTATTTTAGCTTAGAGTGATGACTGCAAAAATAGATCAAATGTAATGTTAACTCTAGAGCTGTCATTGGTAAGATTTCTTTGTAGTATGCATTCAAAATTGGTAACAAAGAAATACGTGACTATCAAGGGACACCATCAAGATTTGAATGGTAGTATTAATGATCACAAGATAATTTTAGTTGCTATTCCAAATATATTGCCACAGTTATGTAGTTTATACATAAAAATATATTTCCTGCTTGTATAACTCCTGTGTAGATGTTCCTGGCAAGTGGGTAGCCTTTCTCCATTTGATAATTCAGGGGCCCAGACTTCCTCCATCTTATGGCATCACTGTCTGTAGAGGCTTGGAATCCTTTGCATCCAGCAATAGATGAGGCATCAACAGGAGTATGGAGAGGGAATCCCCTATTTTGTCAACCGCCATTTTGTTCAAATGAAACACATCACAGTACTGCACATTCCTTTGGCGAGAACTAGTCATATGGTCCCATCTAAATGCAGGGAAGAATAGAATATTTGCTTCTATCTAGCCCCAGCTGTGCCCTACGTGTGGAATTAGTAAGAATATTTGGTGAAGAGCTACTGATGGTTGCCATGGCACTGTTTTAAATAAGGGTCTAGTAAGCTGATTTCTAAGATTCAAAAGGCTGCATAGTATCAACAAAATTGGTAGCAATGTGGACATTCAGGCAGTCAACTATTTTTTCTCCAGTGAAGACAAAACAAAATAAAACATCCAAAAACACAGAAACTAAAACCGGTTGACCTATTTTATTTTTCATGATTTTGTTTCTGTTTACTGTTTGTTAGAGCTAGTGTTATTTTTTGTTTTGAAATCATGTAAAAATACAAGCTTAGACTGCGATAATATGAGCGATACAATGATTATTATGATTTCTCTCTCAAATCTTAATTTGTTTTTTATTATTTCTTAAAATATTTTAAGTGCTAATCCCAAAAGAATAGATATTAGCTAGCATATATAATCACAATGTCTGAATTTATTATGCTCTATCCTGTCAAGATGATGCTAATTAATTGCTTATTTTAATTACTATATATGGTCTGTTTAACACAGCAGTATACTATTTACCTTCTTCACAAAACATGAAGGCTAAAGGTTACGACAGTACTTTATTGACTGAAAACACAAAAACAGGCAGTGATTCCCACAATATTGTGTTTGGCATTAAAATGAAATCAGATAGCAACTCATTAGCAGATGTTGCATTATGTTAATTCCTTCAATTTTGGATATAAAAATAGTCTAAACTCACCACAATGTGCAAACTGAGAAAATATGGGACACACACAGATCACTGACCTGTTGTGTATGATAGTTTTTCCCTGATAAGAGTCCCACCAAAGTCAGTTTTATTTTGGTCAAGAATTCACACCAAATTACCAAAACAGATTTTTCTAAACTACATTTACTAAAGGCTTATAGTCCTTCTGAAATTTTTTATATTATTTTTTAAAATAAATTTCCATAATTTTTCCCTGCTGATGTAAAATATTCCCTTCCCATTTATCACTCATATTCATTCAACAAAATCATTAATGAATTTGGTCACATATGCATTTATTCATTGAACTAACTATTTTATTTTCCTTTCATACCAGAACTGTTCATACCAGGACTGAATAATTATGTATGACAATGAGACCAATGATATTTCAGAAAAGTGATGGTAAATGTTGAATAAATTAAACAGATAATATAAGCCATGTGTTCTAAGTATAAAATTTATTACAGGGAGGGATAGTAACCCAAAAAGGTTTCTTGTAGGTTGTACGAATTAAAGACTGTGAATAGTAGAAGAAAGAGCTGGGAAATTCCAGAGAGGAAAATAGTGTGAAAGGAACACAAAGATAGCCTGAGTGGAACGTAGAGAGAGAACAATCAGAAGAGTACTATGGCTGGAGAGAGGAAGGTTCAAGGACAGCAGGGGAGAGAGATTTGAGAGCTAATAAAATCACCACCCAACTTACTATGGGGAGCAGAACAAATTGTTTATAAGACCTCAATGATGAGATGTTATTTACTTTACAGTGTGAGAATGAGGGATGTGGAAAAGTTTCCAGTAGAGAGAATGCTACATGCAAAGTCGATTTAGAACCTCAGTATGTGAAACTACAAAGGGTGCAGTGGGAGGCAAATAGAAGAGAAAAGGTATTGATTGTTTATGAACTGCAAGAAGTTTGATATGATTAAAAGGTAAAGTGTTTAGGCATGGGAAAGGGGAAGAGAAGATAATGGTTGGAATTGAGAAAGATGAGTCTTGGGAGATTGGTTAGCCTGGCCCATAACCTGGTGGTTATTTTTTCTCATGTTCAAAAGGTTAGGTTTTACTCGGCAAGCACTGGGAGCCAATGGCAGGGAAGGGCAAGGTCAGAATTGTGTGGTGGACCACACTAAGATGCGGTGGGGATGATCTAGAAGAGCAGTGCACAATTGGAGGCAGGAAAAACTATTCCTAGAAAACTGAAGTGATTCAGAGGATACACAGTCTGGGGGCATGGGAATGGAAAGAAGTAAGTAGATGAGTGACATGGTAAAGAGAAAGCACTCATGGATATTTCCATGTCAATAGATGATGGTAGGGTCATTTTAGTACCCTCATAGTTTATACATTCCTACTTTGGGAATCCTTTTATATATGTTGTATTAGGCATGTTAAAATATACCTACAAACCCATTAAATATTATTTTATTATAATAAATAAGTGGAAGTAGAATTTTCTAATTTTTATAACTGAGTTTTTATAAGATACATTATTCATTTCTTCTTATGATTTTAACCTTATTAGGTTTGATTATATTTTATGATCTTTATATAAAAATTGCAATGGGCTATTAGTTGTCATAAAATAATTTATGGACAATTAATGTTATTAACTTTAGTTTTTCTGCTTTCATGTATGTGTATGTAAGTTTTGTGTATAATATTAATATTCTCAGAAGTCACCAAAAGCTTTTTGGTCCTAGGCACTGTACCTTATTTATAAAATTGTCTTGAATGGTGGCGACACTCACTAATATGTCAGGAATCACAAATAAGAAGAACAAATTCCAAGTGTTTCCCACCATACCCTTTGTTGTTACATGCACTAATGTTCCAAATCAATTCTTTAAATTCAGCAAGTCTTCTTAGAATGTTGTAGGTCATGGACTAACTTTGCCCACCGCCTTGTATAGGTGTTGGTAGTGAATTCAATGTAAAAAATAATTAAGAAATTAAGTGAGAAATCTGTCCTTCCACTCAGACCCCTCTCATAAATGCAGAGTGTTGAGAAAATAGAATAATTTGGACAGGTGCCCTCGCTTTGGGTCTGATTGGGTGTGGTGCAGCACATTCTTTGTAAACAAATTGAGTGTGTGGTTGAAGTTAGTGTGCATGCGCACCAATATATGTTTTTAGTTTTGTTGCTAGTGTGTGTTAGAGAGCTGTGTGGAACAGTGGCCCTGAACTGCTGGCCAGCAGAGAGTTCATAACTAAAAAGAGAGCATGTTTACTTTGCTGGCAACTGCTCAGTTTTTCTTTGGACTTTGCCAGTAGTAGTTGAGTTTCTGAGTTTCTCTTTGGACTGCCTAGCTCTGAGACATGTGTTTGCTGAATAAAGACTACTCTTTCTTCAACCAAGGCTCCAAGGACCTTTCTTCCAGTTACCTAGCTCATAGACCTGCCTTTGAAGGGTTTGTGACCCAGTATGGACAATGGGCTTGAGGGGTCTGTGAGCTCCAGACCCAGTCCTAGCTCTACACAGAATCACTTGTTTTCCTTGGGAAGGAGTAAAACAACACAGCTGCTGCTGTACCCCAGGCCAGCCCAGGCCACTCTGTGGAGCTATTTCCAGTAAAAGAAGAGCCTGGCCTGCTGCAGAGGGGCAGGTGCTGAACTGACATCAAACCTCCCTCAGGACCAGTCTTGAGCATGCACATATTCATCTATCTGCTCCTGAAAAGTGCACCCCATGAATCCCCACTGACATGTCACTGCAACAGCACTGATTTGGACTTTCTCCTTGACACTGTTTACTATGAAAATCCAAATCTTCTACTTGCTTCTTTATAAATGCCAGACAAGCCTTCTGTAGGAAAAGTAAAATAAATTGATCAGGGCTCCCTCAGAGGTTCAGAATCTTGTCAAGCATTTGATGTAAATACGTACATGCTCCCAGGTATTCTTTGGTTATTGTCTAATGTAATTGTGCATGTGCACCCAGGTGTTCCTGGTTTGTCTGACTGACACCCAGGTGTCCTGGGTTATCAGACTTAAGAATAAAGGACAAGTGGCTCTGATCCACTGGCCCAGCCCCCCAGCCCCAGGATGCCCTGGGGGGCCATGGGGAGGCCACTACTGCTGCTGGAGGATGTTGCTGCAGGCTGTTTCTGCCAGGGCCCCTGGGACCCTCTGAGAGACCAATGCCTCTGCTGCTGCTGCCACCACTGCTGCTGCTGCTGCTGCTGTAGAAGAAGCTGAGGATTGAGCTCATGTCATCTGCCGATGGTTCCTGGAATCTTTCCCAATTACCTAGCTCATGGACCTGTGTATGAGGGGTCTTGTGACCCAGCCAGGCATGAGAGGGGTCTGGTGACCCATCCTGGCATGTGAGGGGTCTGTCTGTGCAATGGGTTTGAAGGGTCTGTAAACCCTAGGAATACAATTGGCTATGTTGGCAGGATTCTGACCATCGCCTTTGCAAGACACCTTCTAATAGAAAAGAGTCAGGAGTAACAAGGCCAGGCAGTTCATGATGCTATGTGAGTGAAGTGAACTTATGCCAAAGCTCTAGATTTTTTTAAAAATTTAAATCAACAGTGAATTTTCTTAAAAAAAAAAAAGAAAAAGCCCCTCAAAAAAACCTTTTTTTCTGTTTCCAATCTTTTACTGAGAGTGCTCAAAATCAGATTTACCTCTATGTCAAAGGAAGATCAGATATTTTTGACCTGAGTAATTTGATAGCACTCTGTAGTGCAGACAATTGAGATTAATTTTCGGCTTTTATATATTTTTTCTCTGTGCATCACTTTTTAGAGGAAAGAAAAGCAAGCTAAGAGAAGAGTTAGGAAAGGCAGAAAAGGAAAGAAGAAAAAAAAGGAAATAGAAAGAAAAAAGAAAAAAAAGACAAAGGGAAAAAAGTCAATGGAAAAATCTTTGAAAATCATTTAACCTCTTTCTCTCATCTATGAATGGTTAGTTCAAACTTTTTCAAAAAATATTTCTTTATCTAATTATATGAAGCCTCTGCTCCAAATCAAGTTCTCTTAGTGAGTGTAAAAGTAATATCCCCAGATTAAGAAGCTCAATTCTTTTCTTTCTGTCTTTAAGGAAAATCAAAAATTTCATTCTGCATTACTTATTCCAATTCCATAGATTATAAATTATGTTCATAGCACAATTTTACCATTAACTGTAGTGAAATCTAGTTTTTCTCGGGATCCACATACACCAGGTACCCCACCCTCTCATTATTTAGAAGGCTAGTCCATATAATGCCTTCTGAGAAAACTTTCTCACTTGTAAGAGGGAACTTGATCAGCCAATGTGATCGATATACAAACTAGCTCCATAATAAACACTGACTCATCTCCTTCTCTCTCATGTGTGTTCATCTGCTCTCCAGAGAGGGACTGCAAATTCTCTGTGAACATCAAACCAGCAGTGTACTTCCAAAGAAATAAAAAACCCTGGACCCCGATCTAGATAAGTAGAGGATATTATATAAATGCGTACTGATTAACTTCTTTTGGTACCTTGGTCATGTATAGGCTGCCTGAGTATTGACTGTTACTATGAAAAGAAGAAAAGGAGTTGGATGGCAGGAAGTTACTACTTTGTTCCATTCTGAAACTAGTTTTCTATAAACTTTTTTTTTTTTTTTTTGCTTTTTCTTGTCTAAGAGAAGTTAATTTGCAGAATAACTGCTAGTGGACAGTTAATTAACTTAGCCCAAGTTAAAGTATGTGTTGGAATATCTATCCAGTGTTTTGTAGAGTCCATTTCTTGGCTCAATAAACTCTGTAAGGAGCTTTTGTTTAATTGTTAGAATAGTGAGTTAAGTAGATATCTTTCCTACCGATTTCTGTTCTCCCCACTGACAAAGTCACTTTTTTTAGTTCAGTTACACTGCATGTAGATATTAATTGTTATAATTAGCTTCACAGATGCTGGTTACATCTCCTCTGCCTTCTATATTTTGAAGACCATCTCAAGGTCTTTCTTCAAGAAGCTTTCTGTATTTCCTATAGACAGAAGATATGGGACCTTTACTGTTTTTCTCATTATTTTGCTAGTGTTTTATTCTCAAAAATGATCAAAGCTCCTTAAAACCACAACTTTACTGGGCCGACACTGTGGCACACTCGGGAGAGTGTGGCGCTGGGAGTGCAGCGGTGCTCCTGCTGCGGGTTCGGATCCTATATAGGGATGGCCAGTGCCCTCACTGGCTGAGTGTGGTGTGGGCGACACCACACCAAGGGTTGCAATCCCCTTACCGGTCATAAAAAAAATAAATAAAAAAATTTTTTTTTTTAAAAGCACAACTTTACTATGCAAGCTGCCATTTACGAGAGCACAACACATGCCAGACCTGGCTAAGATTTGAGAATATGGAGAAGATGCATTTGAATCCATGCTCCAAAGGTCTTGATCAAGTGGAGGTGATAGACTCATGAACTAGTGAATTCAGGAAGATGTGGTAAGTTTTACAAACTGAGGTTTGTGAGGGCATACAACGGATAATTAATTTTGCTTAGTGTGATCATACCAATAGGTTTTTAATCTGGATTTGGGTTCTAAAGAATAAATATGAGTTTATTAGGATAAAGTCTAGGAAAGGGATAAGGAAGAGAAAATTCTAGGCAGAACTAATATCATAGAATCATGAAAAAAGTTTCCTTAACATTTAGCACAGAGCTATGTAAATAGTATTTACTATTCAATAATAGTTCCATGTTGATTAATGAAGATTCTTTATATTGGCTGGGAAAATCTAGATTCATATTTGCCTGCAGATTACAAGCAGAACCAAAGTTCTTTTAGTTTGCATTTAATATTTTACCTTTTAAAAAGAGTTGAGACAATTCAGTTATCATAAAGAGAAATATGTCAAATATTTAATTTAATTCATTTTGGTGATATGAATCTATAAATTATCTTAAGCCCTTAATATTCCCTACTGTTTTATTCTAATTAACATGAGCACTGTGTTTGAAGGACAAAATTTAGTCTACAAAGGCACTGCCTGAAGTGACAGCATTTGCATCTTGCTTGATTTCCCTTATGAAAATAAGGAAGACTCATGCCCAGATGGGAAGAAGAGTACTGCCCTAATCATCTATTTAGCTGTAAATACATGTCTTTGGTTCCAAATTCTAATTACCTTAATAGTTACCTTTATTTTAGCCAAGCATAGCTACCTTGTGAAGTTTTGTTAATATTCAAAACCAGATTTATATCCAGTTAAACTCTGCAGATGCTTAATGAATGCTCAATTCCTTATATATCACCATTCTAGATATAAGGAATATAAGCAGTGAACTAGACAGATACCAACCAGCTATTGCAGAGTCTTCTGTCTAACGGATAGTTGGTAGGACATAGAAAATGGCTGGCCATCACTGTGCCATCAAAAGATTCAATGGCTCACTGTCATTTCATAAAATACTGTTCAAATTCAGTATCATGATCTACAAGATCCTGCATGGTCTCCTACATAATTTCCCTCATCACCTGCTACACTCCCCTTCTCCCACTTAACTCCAGAAACATAGGCTTCCATGTTCATCTTTAAGCTTATTCCCACTTCCGAGCATTTGTATTTGTTGTTCCTTTGGCAAGGTGATCTTCACCAATTTCCTAAATTCTTTCAGAGTGTATTCAAATTTTAACTTTAGAGAGCTTATTCCTGCCATGCTATTTAAAATTGGCTTTATCTGCCTTCTATCTATAGTCTTTGTGGCCCATTTCATTTCCTGTAATAATGCTATAGCCACATACATGTACACACACACACACACACACACACACACACACACAAATACATTACTTTAAGTGTCTTTCTCTGTTTTACAGAGGAAAAGCAGTTTGACTCTCTTGTTCACAGCCACATCTCCAGTTTCTTTTACAGTGGCTTGCACTTAATAAATGTCCAACAAATATCTCCTGGTTTTTGGTGGATCTGGTTCACGTATGCAGAGTGATATGAAAAAGGAAGAAACATTTTTTGAGTACCCTTGCTTTCAGAAGTTTGCATCCAACCATCCACCATAAATTTTCACCTCCATTCTGTCTATCCTCACTGTGACATTTCTAATAAAATGATCACAGTGAATAATTGATTCTGAAGTTCAGACTTATCAATTGAAATGGTAGTACACTCCCCCTGTCTCAATATTGTCAACATTTCAACTAATTTACTCATTTCTACCAGGAAACATGACAGCATACCCATTCCTTCTCATAATTCTAAAAACATCTTTCTATTGAACAACATTGGTTCTCTTTTGAGTTGAAGCAGTCAACTTATTTTTTGAGGTTCATTGCAGCTGGAGACTCCCCCACACCCAACACAACTATTGTAATTAAAGGTTTCATTCTCCGTCTCCATTCCCAAGGAAGGGAATACTTTAATCTGTTCTTAACAATAGTCTCCAGCTTCAGTGTCAGTACACATCATCTTCATAGCTCACTATCTCCATTTTCTTTTGGTTAAGACTTTTGTTACTTTATATGTAAATTTAACTCCAATGTAAATGGAATTGTTCAAGCCCAATAAATTCTAATAATTTTTCCATTCATTTTACAGGTGATTTATTTCCTAATTGCCATTTAGAGTAATATATTCATAGTAATTTCTATACTTGTATATTCATTGACACTATATGCAGTTGAATAAAGACAGACACACAGAGAGAGGCAAAATTATATCTGCAAATCATTGCAATAAATTGGATGTTTATTCACAGGAACATCTAATTGTTGGTCACTTGCTGGCAAGATTAGACAAGTTTCAAAGTGGCTTCAAAATAAATCTGATCATACTGCTAAAAAGAAAATCTCCACAGAGCTTAAGAAGGATATTTGTGTTTTGCAAGGAAACTATGACCCTATCACAAAATGGATTTTCTAACATTGAAGTAAAGATTTTATTTATTTACTGTGATATTAACTGCAAGCTTAGAGTTAGTTAGTTTTAATGAAAGAAGTGAGAATGTTGTTTCTGATCGAGCAAATTTGAGTAAAATCATTGCCATTTCCCATTTGTCATTTGAGTATCTTCCTCCATTTCTTTCAGAATCCTACCTTAACACTTTCATATACTATCGTTGGAAATGGAAATTAATTTTATCCCTTTGGAGGAAAACGTACAAATAAGAATGGCATCTTTTAGAATCCTTGTTTAAGGCATTGGAAACTGCTTACAGCCAACTGAAACAGATAAAAACTTTGTTAGCAGGATACCTCAGAGGTCTTAGAACTGAAGGGATATCTAATGAACCATGTTTGCCTGGAACCAGAAAAGCATTGGTACAGGAAGTAGGAGGTAATAGATATCTCTTAGGGAATCTGCAATGCTTGTCCAAGCATTGTCAGGGTTTTTTTGACTAACCTGTTTATTTTCACATTTCAAAGAGAGAGCATTTGATTGGCCCACTGTGGGTGACATGTCCATTATTTTTCCAAGGCATAGCAGAGCACTCTGACATTTTCTCCAGAATATAGGAATGTTTTCAATTAATCACAATCAAATAAATAAATAAGTAGACACACAAACAGATCCATAACTCTTATCAAAAAGCTTAAAAAAACATTCCTTTTGATCAAGAAATTACTTTTGGGTCAAAACCTGGGGAAATACTCAAAGAAGTTTTCAAGATTTGTGACTAATAGTTAATGTTATAACAAAATTTCATAATAAACATGAAATTTTTAAAAATATCAGACTAAAAGTATAATCCAATACTTGCAAAGAGAATCCAATTCTTGTTTGTATTTATAAGAAGGTACTGTATGAAGATGCACTTTAATTGGCTTTTATTATGTATTTACATTTTAGCAATGGAAGTTCCCTTTGGGATTGCAGCCGTCATAAACCATAAGGCTGAAAGTAATTATAACTTGAATAAAAAATCACTTTCACTTTAATTAGGACTTCAAATTTGTGAAGCATAATATAGCACCTACCTCTATGAATGAGAAAATTGAATGAGACAACAATGTTAGCAGTTGTTATCTCCAGATAGTTTGGGGAGTGGTTTCTAAAATGTCTTACAATAAAAGTATTTTTCTTGTAATATGAAAGAAAAGAAGCAGGGAAATGTTAAAATTTCTGAAATAAACTTAGATCTTTGTCAATATGCTTATGAGATCTCCTAACTTTCTTACAGGGGAAATCAAATATACAGGCAACTTATTAGAGTGCCAAGTTATTAGTGAAATCTGTCCACATTCTTTATTTTTTTCATTTATACATCCCATGTTTTACAGCATATGGAAAGCATAACAAGTAACATACTCAGTAACTGAGAACCTAGACTTTAAATCCAATTACACCTAGACTTAAATCTTACATCTCTCCCTTATTAGGAATGGGAACTTATCCAAATTTTTTGATGTTCTGGCCTCAGTTTCCACATCTATAAAATGGGAATAATAAATTATATTTTATAAGATCATTACAGGAATGAAAATCTATACAGAAGTTATATTGATTTTACATTGTCTATAGAAATAGGTTATGTAAAGTTATATGTTAGAAGAAGGATTTAAAGAAAAAAATTAAACACATGATCGAATGTTTTTATTTTTTACAGGTATAAGTGAAACCATGAAAGTGGTATGCAAATAGTTGAAATATAGAAAACAATGCTTTAAAATGATGAATAGAAGTTTGAGGAAGTTCCAGCACACTTAGATCCAACAGATGTATAAAATGCTATGTAAATGGGACAAGGCATACCCTTGTTCAAATGTAAGTGAATAATTTGATTTTGTCTCCTGGGAATACACAAGTCTAATAAGTGCAGCAGTTATGATGTTCTGATATCTGAATGCCCCTAATAGTCAGTGAGATTAAATACAAAACCTTAAAGGTCTCTACTGCTGAGTCTTTCTTGCAGTGAAGATCAACAGCCTTCATCAACTTTTCAGAGAGATGTGAGACCTTTAAAATATTAAGAAACATAGAATTTTAAATATCTAGTATCTATCCCTTCTGATGTCCCTTATTCTGTCTACTTTCTTTGTCCTTCCTTATATTAATTACTTTCCACTTTTGGACATTGTTATAAGCATGAGCTGGAGGCATTAGACATTAGAGGGAATAAGCCACATATGTTCCTTTTTTCTTGCATCCTTCTTAATGAGCATCCTAGTATGTGCAGGAGATAAAGGAAATTGACTTGGCTAAGGCAAAAACATATGAATAAGAATTTAATATAAAACCTGTCTTACTTCCTTATCGGAGATAAGAATAGGAAACCAGAAAATAGGATGGCATATTTTAAAACATAAATGTCATATTAGAATTAGAATATTAAGATGAATATTTTTTTATCTACGTTGCCTTTATAATTCAAGGCTAATGTCTGGCCTTGTTTATAAAACTTTACTAGCCCTATCTCCTAGCCTGTACTAAAATTACTTTTCTGATTTCTCATTCCTGGAATGACAAATATTCTCAGGCCAACTCCAATCAATTGTTTGGCTGTTTGAGAAGGATTTGGAGGACTTGTCAAGGCTCAGCTAGAAGGAGAACCATGGTGATTAGCAGTGCGTGCTGTGGGTTACAATGGGAGAGAATGGTTGGCCTTAGACTAGATTAGAACTGAGCAAACAATAGAGGGATCATGGAACAAAGATATTAGAATATTTTAGAAAAATAATCAGGACCTGGTAAAATTCCAAATTTCTACGCATTAACATCAAATCACATGTGAATTATAAGCAGGGTTTTGACAACCTTGGTTATTTTTACTATAGACATAAAAGTATTAGCAAATGTAATGCATAGTTACTATTTCCTTGAACATAAGCTGAGATCAATAGTAATGATCCATGGGATTACATTATGTTCAAATTTAGTCATCTAACTGACTATACATAAACTAAACTAGCTACTATTGGTTACAACAAGAAGTTCTCAGTTGGTACAACAGGTAGCATGGAAAAATTTTGGAAGAGAATGGAGAAATAAAATGGGTGGGGTTTTTTTGAGGGGGTCAGTCATTTAATTACTTTGTAACAAGTACTGTGCTTATTTTCCCTTCAGATAATCTTATAGGTGAGATGCTATCATCTCCATTTACAAATTAGGAAATAAATTCAAAAGCTTTTTGCCTCCAAATAGGTGAGAGTTGAACCCAAGTCAATCTCTGTTATAGCCTGTGCCTTTAATCTCTTCACTGTTACCTCAAAAGATGCTGTTCAATCATCCATGCTCTTGAGTCCCTTTGTGAGGAAGAAGCAGGCACAGATAACAGCTAACTAGAGTAATTGCTAAGTGCCCATTCAGATATTCATCTAACAGTGAATAAAGGAGTGTACTTTTCAGCAGGAAAAATATAGAACTATATACTCTCTACTTGCTTAATTAAAAATAAATTGCAATAAGGAGGAAATATAGGGCTGACCCCGTGGCTCACTGGGGACAGTGCGGCGCTGGGAGCGCAGCAGCGCTCCTGCCGCAGGTTCGGATCCTATATAGGGATGGCCGGTGCGCTCACTGGCTGAGCGCGGTGCGGCCGGTCTCAAAAAGGACAAAAAAAAAAAGGAGGAAATATAGCTCCCTTCCTATTGTTATTGTGGATGCCAAACTCACATAGAAAAGTGGTAAAATGGAATATTACTTAACAGTATTGGATTTGGACTTATATTTCCTAGGTTATTGTCTTTGGCTATAATACTCGCAAAGTGTGTGACATTGTGGAAGCTGTTTAGCCTCTCTGTTCTTTAGTTCTGGCAGTCAAAAAATGTAGATATAATGGTTCCCACCTCATCAGATTATTGTGAGAATTAAAATAATGAATATATGTCAAACACATTAGAACTGTGCCTGGTGTGTAGTATTGTTAAAGTGTTAACTATCACTATCACTGTTATAACAATGATTATTTTTATTCCAATTCCAGCCAAAGTATCGACAATTTAGTTAGGTTTTTGGTGTTGCAGCTGCCCATTTTAGAATCCCCTACCATGAGCACTTTCTTATGATTGATAATCCTAACATTAAAAACCTTCCTTTCCTCACATAAAACACTGAGGATGTAGTGATGAGCAAAATAGATGCCTCCCTGCCCTCATAAAATTTTCAGCCTCTCAGGGAATACAGGAATTGAGGTAAATTAATAATCTGTAATATTCTGAATGCTTTGAAAGGGAAAATATAGTTGTGACAAGTGTAATGGAGCATATGGGGTCAGGAAAGTCTCCCTGAGGAAGTTGTGTTTAAGTTGAAACCTGGCTCCCTTTGGAAGTTGTGTTTAAGTTGAAACCTGGAAGAGAAAGAAACTAAGTGAAGGCCGGCCTGTGGCTCACTCGGTAGAGTGCGGTGCTGATAACACCAAGGCCACGGGTTAGGATCCTATATAGGGATGGCCGGTTTGCTCACTGGCTGAGCGTGGTGCTGACAACACCAAGCCAAGGGTTGAGATCCCCTTACCAGTCATCTTTTTTTAAAAAAAAACAGAAACTAAGTGAAGAGAAGTGATTAGACCAGAGGAAAAGGCATGTGTGAAAAGCTGAAAGGAAGAGAGAACACTAGGTAGGTATTTCTTTCGGCTTGAGTGTGGACTGTAAGGGAGGGTGAAGAGAGGAGACTGGAGAAGCCAACCAAAGAAAAATTCTTGTTTGCCATCTCAGGACATTTATATCTTGAGTATTATGGAAAGTCACTGAAGGATTTTAAACAAGGGACTGACAATCCTTCTGTTACCCAGAGAAAGCATGAATTCTGCTTACACCCAGTATTGCAGACACACAAGAACTGAAAAGAAAGCTAAATGTTTATTTAAGTCTTGCCTTAGGTTGGGCTGCTTTAACAAAAATTCCACAGACATGGTGGCTTATAAACAACAGAAACTTATCTCTTTCAGTTCTAGAGGCTGGAAGTCCAAGAACAGTGTGTCAGTATGGTCACGTTCTGGTGAGGTCATCCTTCCAGATTGCAGACTGCAATCTTCTCACTGTATCCTTACATGGCAGAGAGTGAAGAGGCAAATCAAACTCTGTCATGACTCTTATAAGGGCACTAATACCATTCATGAGGGCTCCACCCCCATGATCTAATTCTAACAGCCCCCAAAAGGCTCTAACTCCTATAACTATCGTTATGTGAGGGAGGGTGACAGTATTTCTACTTATGAGTTTTTGGGAAAACACATATATTCAGTACATAACAATTCTCTTTTTAAAATGCTGATAGGAGATTCAATTGGATAAAGTACAGAGTACCCTAATGTTTTGTTTTGCCATCTGTCTCACCAGAGTCAGAGGCATTTCAACATTTTTCCTTATCTCATCCCCCTTTTCAAAACTCTTTCTACTCCTTTATTTTCAAAAGCACTTCTGCTTTATCCCCTCTTTCCTTTCCTTCACTTCACTGTTTGTTTCCAAGACAGATTTGTAAATGCACAACCTAGATCCCCCTTCATGGCAGGATTTTTTCCCAAGTTGAAGGGAGTGTGGTCAGTGGCAGTGTGTCAGCTCATTCAGAGGGGCTGCCTTAGCTGCAGGGAGCAACCTGTTCCCAAGCCATGTCTTTCCCAGGGAAGCCCGCATTTGGTGACTGAGAGAGGTCAATGTAAGAGAGAGGGAATATAAAGGCTCAGTCATTTAGCCAAAGTGGAGCAACTCTGTCCATCTATGTACATTCAGACATCCCAGCAGCTTTGTCCATTGCTTTGTCAGGCCTCCGTGCGAATCAAATTTCTCCCTTTACACAGTCTTGCTTTTTCCTCTTTCTTTCACCACTTCTGACCCTAATAAACCACTTGCAGCTCATGCTGCCTCTCGTCATGCATTTCCAGAGAACTCAGCTTGCCATACTGTCCATATTTGTTTTGTTCTTTAGAAGATAGCTCTACCAATTCAGATATAAATGAATCTAGTTTTCCAAACTTAGTTTCCTTTAATTATTTCTCTCTGAACATTAATTTGCTCTGATAAAAATGAAGAAAATCCAAGCCTTGTGGCTTGAGTAACAAAAAAACTCTCTTTTCCAAGTTCACAGTGTTGTGTGTGTATGGTGGGCAGTAAGAAAGATATCGTGAAACTTTGACTTATTATATACAGTCATGAACTGCATAATGATGTTTTGGTCAATTACAGGCTGCATTCACAATGGTGGTCCAGTAAGATTATAATAATGTATTTTTAATGTACCTTTTCTATGTTTGGATATGTTCAGATACACTTGTGTTACAGTTGCCTACAGCATTCCATACAGTAACATGCTCTGCAGGACTGTAGTCTAGGAGCAATAGGCTATACCATATAGTCTAGGTGTATAGTAGGCTATATCCTCTTGGTTTGTGTAAGTACACTCTATGATGTTCACACAACGATGAAATCACCTAAGGATGCATTTCTCAGAACATATCACGGTCTTTAAGCAATGCCTGATTGTGTATAATCTATTGGTTCTATTTCTGCAGAGAATCCTGATTAGTACTGATGGGTAGATGGATGGATGGGTATGTAGGTAGATAGTCAGATGGAGAGACAGAGATAGCTAAAGGCAGGAACCTTCCCATGATTTTTCTCACTCACTTACTGAGATTCTATTTGTTCTCTTGGGTCTCTTTCCCAGCAACTATGAACTCTAGAATTGTCCCTATGTTCAGTGCCTGGATGATTTATACCTAAGGGCAGTGGGACTTGGCAGGATTCATTACAAGCAGGAGAAATGCTATTCCTCCTTTAGAAAGTGGGAAACATGCAATTTTTAAATGGGAGGTGGTTATGGAAACCGGCTACATGATAGACTTTTTCAGCTAGATCACTCTTAGGAAAGTCTACACTTAGAATCTGAGTTTCTGGAAATGGATTTCTTTAAAATCATGTATGCCTGTATAAACCTTGGAAAGCCTATGTGTGTAAATCCTTAGGGTGCAACTTGCTCAATTTGACAACTGACTTCTGGACTCAATTAGCGTTTCAAATAATATGGTCTGTAGATCACATGCCCTGGAAACACACAGGGTATTTATTTTTTATAAAGATGCCGTAGACGCAGATCCAAACCTAATTCATAACTCTGGAGGTGGGGCCACATTAGGTTTAAAGCTCTCCGGGTGATCTTGATATATCTGACCTCTAGAACATTCTTTTGAAAACACTGCTCTAGTCCAAACAATAAAAAAGAAAGCAATAAAAAAGGGAACTTCAGCCTTTTTCTTACCTCTCAATGCACATAAAAGGAAATCAAATTCATAACTCCCAGTAATATTTTTCAAGTCTTCCATTTTTTTTCTTTCTAACTCTGTTATATTCAACATTCCCTGTTCCTTTCATTTCCTACTGCCATCACTCACCCTCCAAAAGGCAAACTGATCAACCAAACAAGTATCCCTTTTCCACCCTCCACTCTTGATTATGTGGATTAACCTCACAGAATCCTTCCCTTTTTTTCTCTCACCACTTCTTACCATTTTTTTCTTACAGTTCTATGATGGTTCATCTCAAATGCACAAGAATCAGAAAGGCAAAACAGATTTGCCTCTAAGACCAGATAACTGGCAGATACTTTGATTCAAAGTGTTAGATTTGATGCCTTTTTCCAAGCTTCAGAAATCTCATTGACTGGAGAGCAGCCTCATGGAAGAGGTGATCCAGAGATTCTAAGAGTGACATATACCAAAAAATAACAACACAATCATGCATTCATTTCTGACAAGGATAGATTCTTAGCAATGCATCTTTATGTGATTTTGTTGTTTGTGCCAACATCATAGAGTGTACTTACACAAACCTAGATGTCATAGCCTACTACACACCTATGCCATGGTGGTATAACTATTATAATCTTAAAGAACCATATGTGGTTCATTGTTGACTGAAACATTGTTATGTGGCTCATGACTGTGTGTATACACACACATACAGCGTACTTCAAAAAATCCATGGAAAGATTTGCATTTTAATTCTATTTTTATAATTACATATATAATTATAATAATATTTATAAGTGTGTGTGTGTGTGTGTGTATGTTTGGCTCATGCAATAATGCAGGCTAAGAAGTCCCACAAATTGCCATCTGCACCTGGAGACCCAGGAAACCCAGTGGTGTCTCAGTCTGAGAGCAAGAGAAGATGAAATAAAATGCCCCAGCTCAAGCTGCCAGGCAAGAAAAAAAAAAAAAGGTGAATTCCTTCTTCCTCTGCCTTTTGTTCTATTCAGTCCTTCAGTGGATAGGATAATGCCTGACCACACTGAGGAGGACAAACTGCTTTCCTGAGTTCACAGGTTCAAATGCTAATCTCCCAGAAGCACTTTCACAAACAAACTTAGAAACAATGTTTAACTTGGGCACCCCGAGACCCATTCAAGTTGACACATAAAATTAACCATCCCAAATGAAATATGCAGATACAAAATTTTAATTAAAAACATATATTAGGGCCGGCCCGGTGGCGCACTGCTTGGGAGAGCGGTGGCGCTCCCGCCGAGGGTTTGGATCCCACATACAGACCGGTTCCCGCTCACTGGCTGAGCGAGGTGTGGGAGCAACACCGAGGGTTGCGATCCCGTTGCCGGTCCCGGTCCGGTACGGGCGGGACACTGAGGGTTGCGATCCATTGCCGGACACGAAAAAAGACAAAAAGGAAAAAAAAACATATATTAAAAGCCAATATACTATAAACAATAAACCAGAAAACATATTTTGAAACTATTAAATTTGTGATAAAAAATCTTAGTGAAAACTAAAAAATATGTAAGGAGTTAAATGATTTAAAATTTATTGTAGTGAATACAAGAGCATACATATGTGTGTGTGCATTTATTCACTACAATAAATAATTTTCCTTCATTACAGAAAAATCCAAGTTAAGCCGTCAACTGGCAAAAAGATCTGCTCTGTTTAGTCATTTGGGGACTTTGGTGGTTTTTTTTTTTGTCAACTTTGCTTTTACCATCCCCTAAGGCTTTGTCCTCATCTGCTCAGTCCAGCTGGGTCTTTGATATGTTCAGATGAAGAATGGATACATTATCTAAACACTCTGGCCCAATCATGTTTGTTCATATGCCATGGAAAAACACCTGGCCACACTTAATTGCAAGAACAGGGAAATGTAGTTCCTATCCAGATTGCTATCTTCCCAGCTAAAAATGCAAGCCAATAGAAGAAACAGAAACAGATTTCAGGGATGCCCTGTAGTTTGCCACATGAAGAATATTTTATCAGTACCTAGCCAGTTTACATTTAACACATTGCTGAATGAATTCTGTTTACTAGTGTTTATGTGTTTCACAGTATGTTAAGTGAAATTGCCCTATAATTTCTTTTTCAAACCATGCTTGTCTAGTTTATATATAAAGACTTATCATTCCAAGAATAAGCTAGAATATGTTTGCTTTGCATATTTTTAAAAAATCATTGTCTTAAAAAAAGACAATTTTTTAAAAGATGAACATAGTCTGTTCTTAAGTTTGGTAAAACTTACCTATAAAACCTCTGAGCATAGGTTGATTTTTAAATTGACTAAAAAATTTTAAACAAATAACTTGGTCTACTTTGGTTATTCACTTTTTCTAAAATAAGTTTTAGTAAATAACAAAATTTCCTAGGAAACTTGGGATTTGGTTAAAATTTTCAAATTTATTGGAATAACATTAATTACTGATCATATTGTCTTGTGGTTCTTCAAATGTTTATTTTTTTTTTTTTTACCAAAAGCCCTGCAGCTGGTCTAGTCTGCAGAATAAGTTGCTCTTCCTCTTTCCCTGTATGACCCAGTAAATATAATGATGGTGAAAATGTTAGTGGCGATTGTGGATGCTCTATAGACTGTGTGGTAAATTACAAAAGAAAACACAGTGCAGACATTGACGCAAAATCACGACCTCTCCCGTAAATCTCTACCGCAAAACCGCTTCTGGCTTGCCACTGGATTTTAGTATCGTGAGCTTCTAGCTATGGAATATCATGTGACTACGTAACCCAAGCTGCCTGTCTTAATGATACTCCATAAGGTGGAAATTCACCACAGCACTTTATCCTCTATTTGAAGTGGTATCTTGAAAGAGAGAGAGAGAGAGAGAGAGAGAGAGAGAGAGAGAGAGAGAGAGAGAGAGAGACTGAGAGCAAGTGAACAACAACAACAATACATTGAACTTTCAGAAGGAGGGAACAGATCTATGGTCACTAAAGGTGGGAAAGGGGGAGTGGGAAGGGGGTTAGGGAGAAATTGGGTAATGGACACAAAGAATGATTATGGTTTGTAATCATGAATATGCTAATAATACTGATTTGATCATCACATATTGTACACAAATATTGATAGTCAACTCTGTACCCCATATGTACAATCAATTGTGTTTCAAATGTAAAATAGAAAAAATAAAAAATAAATTCTTTTTTTTTTTTTTTCCTTTTTGTCTTTTTTCGTGTCCGGCAACGGATAGCAACCCTCAGTGTCGCGCCCGTACCGGACCGGGACCGGCAACGGGATCGCAACCCTCGGTATTGCTCCCGCACCTCGCTCAGCCAGTGAGCGGGAACCGGTCTGTACGTGGGATCCGAACCCTTGGCGGGAGCGCCACCGCACTCCCAAGCGGCGCACTGTAGCAGTGCGCCACCGGGCCAGCCCCCAAAAATAAATTCTGAACTAAGAAAAAAAAAATGGGGTTTGATCCTGTCTGCATGGCATGAGTAAGTTGCATGGGCCTGTGGTTCAGATGTACTGGCCAAAAGGGCTCTGGTTTAATATCTGTCAATTAGAAGCACTCAGATGAGGCCTGGATGACAGAAGAAAAGGGACAGCCTCATACTACAGCCCTGTAGGACACATAGCCTTCTAGCAACTCTCCAGTGAATTACCCTCTTCCGTGCCATAGACATTTTATTTCATTGGTGGAAGTTTCATTTCTGTGAGAACCCCACACACAAAAAAAGCTCTGATAATAAGTAATCAAGAGCATTCAACATGATCTAGTTGTTTTGAAAAGTTGATTGTTTATTTTTTTATCATCATTTTCATTAAGCACAGCTACATGCGTCAACAATAGCTCACTGATAGAGTTATAACTCTTTAGTATAATGTGTGTTAATAATTTTAATGTGGGATGCTGAAGTGTGGTGAGTTTACTACGTATTCTTCTGTTTTGATCACAGTGGGGTCCTGGGAGATCATATTCACATTTCAGTGTCTGCTTAGGGAGTCCCTGGCATGGTCTGCAGATACTGTCAACAGAGTTGATTGACTACAGTCTGTTCTGTTTTGAGCATATAAGCAGTGACCTCAGGCACGAGCAATAGCAATGTTTTAGGCAGAGGTGAGTGACTGCATTCAGGCCATGGCTGCAGCATGGGACCTGAAGAGTTCTTGGAGTGTTCTGCTGATGCCTGGAGTCCAGGAATGCTGGCATCAAGGGGAGCTGATCATTGAACTCCTTTTATCAGTGGATGTCTAGTATGGCACAAGAAATCCAAAGCTTTGGATCGCTCAAGGAAATATTTTGAAAATCATTGTCCTAAGGAATATCCACTGAGTACCTGAACTGCAGTATAATGTAGATCTGAGTATAGAACAGCCACATTGGGCCCAAATGCATGTACAGCAAAGAAAGCTAGCTCCAGAGCAAAGAGAATGAAGCAAATATAGAGAGAAATGGATGATGATGATGATGGCGATAATGATGATGAGAGAGAGAGAGAAGCTGCAAAGTTGCCTATAACTTTCCAATTCTAATCCCAGCCATTATAAAGATATGGCGGAATTTCCTGGCCTTGAAATCCATGTACTAATACTTGTATTCTTCCGATTATTCTTCCTATTTTTTCAATAAATGTCTTTTTGTTTTGTTTTGCTTTGTTTTGTTTTTTTTAAGCTTAAGCTAATTTGAACAGGTATTCACACTTGCCCCGAATTATCTCATGCCTAAACACATGCCAAGTAACTGAGGAGAATACTTTAAGCCTATTAAGGAAGAATAAAAAAAGGCCTCTTCAAACTATTGCTAGAATCCCAAATCAAGAGCATCCACCTTATTAGCCTCACTAATTACGATGCTGAAACATTACCTATTCCAACCCTTTCATTTTACAGATAAGGAAACTCTCAGTATTGTCATATTTTAAATGTCAATAACAATCTCAAAAAGGAATATAATAGATCTAGATGAAAGGGAAGGACCCAAGCTCTCACATAGAACAGTCTGAGATAGAAATCACTGCTCAGTGCAGTCTGGCATTATTCTAATTGATCATCAACGGATGGTGATTTAGATTTGGTAGATATTTTTCCTTAAATATACTTGTACTTCTCACATGCTGTCTCAGCAATTTGGTTATCTAATTATTTGCTTGTATTCATTCCCAAGACAGGAGCCTAGGTTAAGACACACCTTACGAATCTCAAATCAGGTTGCCATGGTAACAGAATCCGTTCTCCACCAGCTCTGCACTCTTAGGTAACTTGTTTGAGTATCGTGGATTTTTCTTTGATGCCAAAGCATTATGACACATTATTAAGGAATTCTTATGTATATTATACTACAGTCTTTAATTTCTTTTCAAAAATGTTTTATAGGCTGCATCGTATATTATGCATTAATATATCCCCAAATTCTCCTATTCATTTGAAAAATGTTACAAATCTTGACTCTGATTTTGGTACAGGCTGACATGAGCCATTTTATGCTTTAAAACTGCTTGTTTAGGCTCTGTGAGGGAACTTCAAAGGAGAATTTAAATAAATTCTGAGACATAGCTTTACCTCTCATTAATACATAAAAGATAATTTTTCTGACATTTATAATTTGCCTATAAAACTCTAAGTGAGCAGAGAATATGTTCTTATTCTTCGAATCACTCAGAATAACTAGATCACTGCCTCAATACATACTTACTGAAACTGGACAGGTTATATTCCAAAATAATATTTACGAACACTCACAACCCTCCAATCCCAGTGTATCTCTTCTCACTGCTTGCATTGGTGACTTATCCTCACTATGACCCTCAATCCTTGCAAAGACATCAAGTTTCAAGGAAGACAAAGACATAAACAAGGTTGTGTACAAACTTAATCTAAATCCAATCTATCACCAACATAATAATCACACTCTACCATTTTCTAGGCATTACAATGGTGGTGTGCTACACATTTTATCTAAATGTTTCCATGTGAACCTCCAGGACAACTACATTTTATAGACAGGACAATAAGGTTTAGAGAAGACAGAGCAACCTACCTGAAGACACACAACTGTAAACTACCCAGGTGTTCTGAATATTTTCCATTAGTGGGGATATTTCTGACTACAAGTATATAAAAATCAGACTCAGTCTCAATTCCAGAGCCAGAACAAGGATGAAGCTGGAAAGGCACCTAGAGCATAAATTTAAAAAGCCACTTGCTCTCAAATCCTCACTGTCGTTCAGTCCTGCCCCATTCTTTTCCTTCTCTGCTTTAGGAAGTTGACCTGAATGCACCACATCAGCCCCCTTCTCATCTCAGTTCCATACGGGTTGGCCTTTTCTGCTGCATCTCAGCAGAAAATCAGAGTAAAGCAGGAGGGAGATCTATCTTCAAAATAGCCTTGAACACTTTCCTTTATAATTTTCTTCAGTCTTTATCATATCATAGTATATAAGGGCCACACAATAAAACGTGTCTTATTTTAAGAGGGCTGGGTAGAAATGTGTTTAAAAACCAACATTAGCCTACTGATACTGAAATCTCTTGTGGTACACCTCAAAGAATATGTAAATATTATCAATATTGGCTTCAGTTATTCATTCGACATTTATTCAGTAATTATTTCCTGAAACTCTAAATGGCTTTTCATTCTGCTTAGTATAAAATTCCAAATCCTAAAGTGACTTATAAGATCTTCTGCAAGCTGACTCCTCACTGCTGTTTGGGGCTCTTCCCCATCACTTGATCTCTGTCTTCAGTGTAATGTACACTGGACTCTTAATATCCTCAAGGGCGCCAAACTTTCTCCTGACTCAGGCTTCACACACAAGCCCTCTGCCTAGAATTCTCTCCCCTAACCTCTATTCAGCTAACAGTTTCTACTATGTTACTAGTTTTTAAGAGAGTTAGACAAATGAATAATACTAAAGTATGTAGCTAGTTCTTGGCACATGATAATGTTCAGTAAATACTACCTATTATTAGTTGCCAGACTCTGTGCTAAGTGTGGATCATTTCAAGATTAAGAAGATAAGCACCTTGCCCACAAAGAGCTCATAATCTAGTAGAGAATACACGTATGGATCTATGACTAAATTGCTATTATAGAGGTCCTAGTGATAGTTATTATATTAATGGGGAGGAAGTATATCGATCTCTGCCTAGGAGATATTGGAAATGCTTCCTAAGTAGAGGAGAAACTGTATATCGTACTCACAACCTCTGTCCACGTTTCTTCTATATGCAACTGTAGAGAAAGAAATAAAGTAAGGTGGGAAATTTTGAGAGCTCAATCAGAAGCCGTATCTCTTAAAAGTAAATCCTATTATTTTCAACTGAAAATAATGTAAATAAAAGTAGAGTGCGTGGAGAGTAAAATCTAATCTGGGAATTTTACTATTATTCTTTGTTTCTCTTGCATTTAGCATTTTCCAGCAGGGGAGAAAACTGAGCACATCTTTCTTGAAGATTGTTAACCTTCCTCAAAAGAAAACAGTGAGAAATGCTATAAAAATACACAGAAAAATAACTCAGACACCTGAATCCCTCCAGATCTCAGGGATGTGAGAATAGAAGATTGACTTAGCAAAGCAGAAGGGTGGAAGGAATGAGAAATTCAATGGTCATCTGTCAGCTAAAAGACAAGAAAAAAAATACAATAGCAAGTTGTACAACCTCATTTTTCTTTGGCTGATTATCTAAATGCACCTTTTAAACTTGGAGGTAAGAGCTGATGAATCTCATTTCTTTGAGTGCTTCTAAAAACCAAACATTTACTCAGAGAACAATTAGGAACAACCATACCTAACTGATCTGCCTTGTCTTTGCTGCAATGTACGCATCTTATTCAGGGACCTGTACATTGCAAACTGCAAGGTAGTTATTTACATACATACATTCTTTTAAGGCCCAGTATATGCTTCTCACTAGTGATTATACAGAAACATTAAAGGAAGGAAAATATTCTAGTCATGTCGTCCACATCTCTCTGACCAGTTCTTTTATTTATTAAAGACACTGCTGCTCCCAATGGGCTTTCTCCCACTGAGTCCCTGGCATTAAGTTGGATGACACCAACACATATGAACAACCTTCACAACACACTTACCTGTCAGTTCCCTTACCCCTTTCTCTCCCATGATATTTGCTCAACCTCCTCCATGGTCCATGTCCATGAATATACTCTGAAATGTGCCTTTCTAAAACCATTCTACATCCCAAATAATTAATTCTAATAGCCTAAATTAGGTTTTTTCAACTTGATTGCTCCAACACTGCTATTGTAAGCAATTGCTCCTCCAATCTAGTGGAACCTTTGTTTCTTACTTTCCATATCCCTTTCCATTCCTTTCTTACTTTCCAGGTATTATCCATTTTCAGTTTGTCATCATTTGACAGAATTCTTGATAAACATACAAATAAGCAATGTCTTCTCTTTCTTCTACCTTGGTGCAATGGACTGAATTGTCCCCACCCCCCAATTCCTATGTTGAAGCCTAACTTCCAATGTGAATATATATGAAGATAGACTTGCTTTTGCTGGTGGGTTTATAGCACATTTTGTGCAAGCAGAGCCTTGAAAAAGGATGTTTTTGGCTTTTGTTTGTTTGTTTCTGAATTCATATCCTCTGGGTGCCAAAACAAAATAACATAGACTGGGTGGCTTAAACAACAGAAGTTTATTTTTTCTCAGTTGTGGATGCTGGAAGTCCATGATCAGGGTGCCAGTATAGTTGGGTTTTTGATAAGGGTCTTCTTCCTGGATTTCAGATACCCACTTCTTACCATGTTCTCACATTGCAGAGAAAGAGAGAAAAAGAGAACTATATAGTATTTCTTCTTATAAGGACACCAATCCAGTCAGGTCAGGGTCCTGCCATTATGACCTTATTTAATGTTAATTACTTCCATAAAAACTCTATCTTCAAAAACAGTCATATTGATGGTTAAAGCTTCAATATATGCATTTAGGGGTGACACAAATGTTCAGTCTGTAACAGTTTCCTCTCCTGGAATACTGCTACTACTGTTAGAATAAGCCTGGACGAACCTGCTGTAGGATGAGAAGAAACATGATGGAGACATGAGTTGTCTCAGCTAAAATCAGTCTACATCATCCACTCCACAGCTGACCTGGAAGCTGACTTCAGACACATAAGAAAGCTCAGTTGAAATCAATGGAACCCAGTGCCAATCAACTGAACTACCTAGACATTCATAGACTCATGAGATATAATAAATGGTTGTCATTTTAAGCCCCTCATATTTGAGATTGTTTGTTACCCATTAATCACTAACTAATAATACACTATCACTCTAAGAATATCACATATTATTTTACACAGAAAAAATGAAGTCATCAGACATGATTTTCTTTTCTTTCTGCTGCTATACTTACAAATTATTGGAAATGTATCTAGTACATCCCCTTAGTTTTTCTTTCTATAAAAAGGAAAGTATATTTCCTCATGTCTAAAGCCAATTGTTCCCTTTGCACTCTGGATTTTATATCTTTTATTGTGTTGAGATACTTTTATTCTATACCTAATTTGTTGAGTCTTTTTCATGAAGGGATGTTGAATTTTGTCAAATGCTTTTTCTGCATCTATTGAGATGATCATATGTGGGATTTTTTTCCTTGATTTTGTTGATGTGGTGTATCACATTTATTGATTTTCATATGTTGAACCATCTTTGTGTCCCTGGGATGAAGCCCACATGATCATGATGTATAATCTTTTCGATGTGCTGTTGTATTTTGTTTGCTAGTATTATATTGAATATTTTTACATCTATGTTCATCAAGGATACTGCCCTATAGTTTTCTTTTTTTGTTGTATCTTTGTCTGGTTTTGGTATCAGTGTGATGCTGACCTCATAGAATGAGTTTGGGAGAGTGGCCTCTGTTTCAACTTTTTGGAATAGTTTGAAAATAATTGGCATTAATTTCTCTTTAAAGGTTTGGTAGAATTCAGCAGTGAAGCTGTCTGGTCCTGGGCTTTTCCTTGTTGGTAGACTGATGATTACTGCTTCAATCTCACTGCCCCTTATTGATCTGTTCAGGTTTTCTATTTCTTCTTGGTTCAGTCTTGATAATTCCTGTGTCGAGAAATTTATCTGTTTCCTCCAGGTTTTCAAATTTGTTGGCATAAAGTTATTCATGATCATCTCTAATGATTCTTTGTACTTCTTTGTGATTGGTTGTAATGTCTCCTTTTTCATTTCTGATTTTTTTACTTTCCACTTGCCACTCACTCATCATCGTATTGCAACTTGGCTTTTTATCTCCTGTCAATAAGCCACAATGGACCTTACCAAGATCATTGAAAAATCTCCACATTACTTTTCAATTCTCATTTTCTTGACCTCTTAGAACTTCAATGCAATAGAAAATTCTCACCTTCTTGGAAAACTCTTTCCTCTGCCTTCACAATTCTATCCTTTCATGTTCACCTTCCTGCCTTTCTGTCTATTCTTTAAATCTCTTTTCCTGGATCCACCTGTGATGTTTTTAATAGAAAAATCTTCATCAATTGTTTAATAAATAAATGAGTGAATGAATAAGTCAGTAAATTAGTGAACATAGAATATTTTTTATTATTGCATGCTAACTCTTTTATTACTATTATTTTTATTTATACATATATATGGGGTACAGAGTTGACTATCAGCATTTGTGAACAGTATGTGATGATTGAATCAATATTATTACCATGTTCATCATGATTACTTTTTATTTCCTTTAACCAATTACTCCTTACCCATGCTCCCACTCCATCTTTCCCACCTCTAGTAACTATAGGTCTGTTCTCTCCTTCTGAAAGTTCAACATTTTCTTATGATCTTACTTTCTTTCTTTGTTTCTTAGCTCCCACTTATGAGTATTTCTCTTTCTGCCACATCTGGATTTTAGACACTAGGGTTTTATAAGACATATACTTTTATTATTCTGTCCTTAGGCAAGCTTTTCATCTTTCATCACCTCATGTTGAATACCACTACATTTATATATCCAGACTTCTTCTCCAAGCTCTCTCCCAAACTCACCATGCACACATCTCTCCTTGTCTTTCACATTTAATCATGCAAATCTGGCATTCTTCCACTGTTACCCAGTTAAGTAAATGGCATGATCTATATGAAGTAAGCAAAATACTTTTAGAATAGTGATGTGAAATAAAAAGTCCTGGGTTTAAATCCTACCACTGTTTCTAACTAGCTGAAAGAATGTGGGCAAGTCATGTACTTTTTTTAAGCCTTAGTTGTCTGTTTAATAAGAATAATGATTTTTAAAAGTTTATTTAGTTAATCAGACAGTAAGTGCTCAACATTCTTGAATTAACACATAAATAATTCAATTAGATAATCATTTATTCAATATTTTTGGAGCTCCCTATGTTTGGTACTCTTCTAGAAACTATAAAAATGGAGGTGAGAAAAAATGAACATTGTTTCTATCCATATGATACTTAAAGGTTATCATTAAATATTTTAAATAAATAAATAATAAACAAATTGTGACAGACACCATAAGAAAAATACAGGTAGTGGAGACAGAAAAATAGCAAGTAATGCTGAAGAGGGAACTTAGTTGAAACAGATATGGTGATCAATATATAAGGGAACTCTCCTGCACTGTTGGTGGGACTGTAAATTAGTACAACCACTATGGAGAACTGTGTGGAGGTTTCTCAAACAACTACAGATAGATCTTCCATATGATCCAGCAATCCCACTTCTGGGTATATACCCAGAGGAATGGAAATCATCATGTCAAAGGGATACCTGCACTGCCATGTTCATTGCAGCTCTATTTACTATAGCCAAGACATGGAACCAACCTAAATGTCCATTAAAGGATGATTGAATAAGGAAACTGTGGTATATATACACCATGGAACATTACTCTGCCATAAAAAAGAATGAAATTCTCCCATTTGCAACAACATGGATGACCTTGGAGAAACTTAAGTTGAATGGAATAAGCAAAGAACAGAGGGATAAATACCACATGTACTCACTCATAAGTGGGAGCTAAGAGAGAAAGAAGGAAGGAAAGAAAGACCACAAAGGGAGAGAACATACCTTGGGGTACAAAGTGGAGTGGGGTGGGGGAAGCGGGAGGGGGAGGGAGGTTGGGGATAATTGGGTGGGGGACATGGGGTACAAACAAAATTAGTGGTAGTGGGCATGCTGCCAGAATGAATCTGACCTTCACATCTTGAGCACAACAGGTGACAATCAGCTTTGTCTTTTGCGAATATTCATAACCAATAAAAATCTTTTTTAAATAAAATAAAGTAAAAAAAGAATGTTCTCTTTGGACAAGTCATTTTTGCTATGAACTCAGGCTAAGAGTTTGAAGAAAGCAGAATGTGCTAAGATAGAAAACAGAGCTTTTAACTCAAATTATTTAAGTTGAAACCTAGACGATGAGAAAGACTCAAACAATGGGCAGATTCAAATGTTTGCTACTTCGTTAATTCTGATGAGATCAAGGTAACTGTCTCAGCCAATTTCCCAAAGAGAAGCAGATTTTGCCCTTTCAAGCAATATGATATGCCAATACCACCCACCAGTGTTTGATTTTCACCTCTTAACAAGCATCTCTTAGACTTTTTTATAATCAGTGGTATCCAGAGACCTTTCACAGTGTGTTCATTTTATTCAGTATATGCAAATAAGCAATGTTCAGTGGCATCCAACTAATCTCTTAGAAAAATAATATTGTGAATTCTGTCACAAAGCTATAGATGCCAAGATTTATTAGAAAATTAGATTAGCTATGTCCAGGCAACACTGCCCAACTCAGAGACCTCTCCATATTCTCTAAGATATTTTTTTCTCTCAAATAACAAGGAACACATATGTACATGTTTATGCAAATAGACATTTTTATTATTCTTTGTCTCCACCTCTTGATGCACAAAAGGAGTTAGGAGAGGTCTTTTAAAAAAGGAACCATTCTACATTATCACTAGTTCCACTGCATTCTGACAGGAAGAAGGAATTTGAAAGTCATATTAGAAGCTTTCAGATCCTCAAATGTTCTGAGTCATCTTTTTGTGATCCATGAAGAGATAGCATTTTAATAAGGGAGTCGTTATAGATGCAGCAGCCTTGCTTCAGGCTTCAGATAGAGAACATACCTTTGTTATATCACCTTGCTCTAGGCAGAGGATTGAAGAATGTTTTCATTTATAGAACAAATGTGTATAGACATAGTTCTTATCTCAAGAGCTCAAAAAGTAGATTTTATCCCAAAATTTAATCAAACTAAATCAGTAAATTATAAATCCTCAAACATTATTTTAACAAAATTATTTATAATGTTAGGTCTGTATCTTCCATTAAGCCCAACAGTAATTTTTCTTCTAAAATCATATGCCCATAAGGTTTAGTTTGCTCCTTGATTTATTCACTCACTTATTCTTTAATTTATTCTTGAAGAAAATATGTATTTTTGTGTCTACTATATGCCAAGCACTGTGCTAGCCACTGGGGATTCAGCATTGAGTGATGCAGACATATTGAATGTCATTGAGGAATTTAAGGAGCTAGAGGAGAAGTTATTGAACAAGTAATTCAATGAGATATTTAATTACAGATGCTTTAAGTCTTTTCAGTAAACACAGGATTTTGTGAGATTAACATTCTGAGGGCAAAAAGCAGCTATCAGAAAAATCATTCTCTAAGAAAGAAACATTAAAATACTTACATCAGGGATCAATAGGAACTTTCTATAGAAAAATAAATGGGAGAAAAGGGAGAGGAGCTTTATAGGCCAACCAGAGGACTGAATTTGTGCAGATGTCTCTGCAAGAAGAGAAAGGACCTTGGTAAGTGTAAGAGTTAGAAAGAAGTCCTGTGTAGCAAAAGCTTTGTGAGAAAATGATTGATCATGTCAAAATAAGATGAACCATGTTAAGGAATTTGTATCCTTATGAAAGACAGTCAGAAGCCACTAAAGATTTTTTAAGTAAAGAAGTTGCACATTTAGGGGGGGAAAATACCCTACATATTTTAAAGAAAGAATACTCAGTGCTGGGTGAAGAGTAAATATGGGTATGTGATCCATGCTGGAAAAACAAATATTGTTCCTAAAGCATAGATATAAACCACGTGATGAAAAGCCTTCTACAGAAAATCAGATAATTTAGACTAGAGTTCAGTCAATATGTAATAAAATCATTGTAAATTTAAAAATAACACCAAAATATGGGATATTTTGGAAACGTTTAGTAAAAACAAGTTTTTGCAAAGTGATGTCAGAAAATGGTGTAATAGAAGTTCTCATCCACCTGCAGAAATACCAGTTTTGGCAAACATCCAGACAAGAATATCTTTGCAGGAGGCCTGGAGTCTAGCTTAGGTTCCAGTCTTCCAGTGGAGCAAAAAACCTAACAGTGGACACATTAAAGAAGGTAAGTGAGCAGTTTCACCTTATTTGCATCATTCATCCTCCAAAGTGTCACAGCTCAGTGACAAGAGAGGCCCCTGAGCCTATAATTTCTCTCATGGGGAAAAGTAAGATAAAAGTGAACACCAGGACTCCCCAACTTTGTGAAATGCTTCCAGGAGTCCCACTCTAGCTCATTTCATGACACTGAGGAAATAAGCACAACTGAAACATCTGGCCCAACTAGGAGCAAGGAGATGGAGAAAGAGGACACAGAAATTGGTATGCAGTTCTCAAGAGCCAGCTGCAAATCCTGAAAACCACTTGCAAACTCCACCAAGAGACCCACCCACAAACTCTGCATGATGACTCACCTGAAGACCCTCACAACAAGCCAATGCACCCCCATGTACAGAACCACACACATCGCCACTTATGGCCCACATAAACTCCTGCAGGAAGTACATGGTTCCCAACAGCAGGTGCAGATCTTAGCAGATGGCTTGACTCTGCTGGTTTGAGAGAAGGCACATAACTTTGAATGCTTCAGAGCACTGTCCTAAGAAAAATAAATGGGAAGCTCTAAGAACAAGCCCCGGATTTTCAGGATTGAGAGAAGGCACACAAGCTAAGATTAGCCACCTCAAAAATAACAAAAGGAGTGGAGCAGACACATTCATGGAATAAGACTGGAAGGCCATTAGAATCTCTAGGCAGGCTGACTGATGAAGGTCTTCTATTCAAAGCCAGTCAGTAAAGACTAAAGTAGGAGAATGCTGTTTACAAATGCAAAACTGCAATTCAAGGCTTCAAGGAAGATAAATAATCAAAGAGATATGACATCATCAAAGAAACAAAATAAAGCTTCAGTGGCTTACCCCAAAGAAATGGATATCTATAAATTGCCTAACTAAGAATCCAAAACAATCTTCATAAAGAAATTCAGTGAGCCACAAGAGAACTGAAATAGACAACTAACAACATTTTTAAAATACATAAACAAAATAAGAAGTTCAATAAGGAGATAGACATTATATTTTTAAGAAGCAACAGAAATTCTGAAGCTAAACAGTATAATATCTGAAGGGTAAAAAATTCAACAGAGACTTTCAAAAGCAGACTCAGTCAAGCATAGAGAGAATAAGTAAGCTCAAAGACAGGTCACTTGAAAGTATCCAGTCAGAGCAGCAACAACAACAAAAGAATGAAAATGAGTGTAAAAAGCCTACAGAACTTGTGGAACACCAAATAAACCAATATATACATCACAGGAATCTCAGGAAGAGCACAGAAAGAAGGGGTGGGGGTAAGAGAGAAAGAAATAAAATAGAAAATAAGACAGGAAGTGTTTTAAATATGGACATCCAGATGCACGATGTTTAAAGAGCTCCAAATAGGTTGAGCATAAAGAGGTTTTATAATCAAATCACCAAAAGTCAAAGACAAAGAGAATTTCAAAAGCAGCAAGAGAAAAGGAACTCATCATATGCAAGGGAACCTCTATCAGACTATGAGTAGATTTTCAGTAGAATCCTTGCAGTCCAGGAAAGTGGAATAATATATTCAAAGCACTAAGAGAAAAATAAAATGCCTACTGAGATTATTATATCTGGCAAAGTTGTTCCTCAGAAATGAAGGAGAGATAAAGACTTTCCCAAACAAGTAAAAGGTGGCAGACTTGATCATCAGTAGAACTGGCTAACAGGAAAATATGAAGTGAGTTCTTCAAGCTGAAGCAAAATGACCCAAAGTAGTAACATGAACACAGATGAAGGTAAAAGCACACTGGTAAAGGAAAGTATGCAGTCAAATTCACAATTCTCTATTACTGTAATGGTTGTGTGTAAGTCACTTTTAACTGTACTATAAAGTTAAAAGAAAAAAGTATTAAAAATAACAATAACCACAATAATTGATTAATAAGTACACAATATAAACATGAAAATTATGGCATCAATAACAATGCATTAAGGGTGAAGTAAAAGTATAGAGTTTTTGTGTTTGATATAAATTATGTTGTTACCAACTTAAAATACACTGTTATAACTATAAAATATCTATATAAGTCTCATGACAATCATAAAGAAAAAACCTGTAGTGAGTACACTAAAAGTGAAATGAATCAAAGCATACATCTACAAAACATTATTAAATCACAAAGAAAGTCAGCAATTGAGAAAGAAACGAACAAAAGAAGTGAAAAAAAAGTTAAAGAACAATTAATGAAATAATAGTAAGTCCTTACCTACCAATAATTACTTTGAACCTAAGTGGGTTAAATTACTCAATAAGAAGACAGAATGGTTGAATGATTAAATGGTCAAGACCCAACTATATGTTGCCTATGAGACTCACTTCAGCCTATAAAACATATAGGCTGAAAGTGAAAGAATGAAAAAAGATATTCTATACAACAGGAAATCTATAGAAAAAAACATAGGTAGTTATATTTTAAAATAAAATATAAGTCAAAACCAATAACAAGACACAAATAAGGTCATTATATAACAAACAAGGTATCGATACTTCAACAATAGTAAATATACATGCTTCCTAACATTAGAGTACCTAAATATATGAGAGTACTTCAAAAACTTAATGGAAAAATTTGCATTAATTTTCATTTCTATTTTCCAATGAACTTTTTGAAATACCCTTGTACAAAGAAAAATTAACATATTTAAAGAGAGAAATAGCCAGAAATACAACAATAGTCAGGGATGTCATTATCTCACTTTTAACAATGGATGGATCACACAGACAGAAAATGAATAGAAACATTGCACATGAACTACACTTTAGGCCAAATAGACCTAAAAGACATTACACTCAACAGCAGCAGAATATATTTTTCTCAAGTGCACATGGGACACTCTTCAGGATAGATCATATATTAGGCCACAAAACAAGTCTTAATTTTAAGAAGATTGAAATTGTATCAAATATCTTTCCTGACCACACACAGAAACTCACAAATATGTGGAAATTAAGCAACAAAATCGTGTTCAAGCAATGGGTCAAAGAAGAAATCAAAATGAAAATTAAATACTACCTTGAGGGCCGGCCCCATGGCTCATTCGGGAGAGCACAGCGCTGGTAGCGCCTAGGCTGCAGGTTTGGATCCTATATGGGGATGGCTGGTGCACTCACTGGCTGAGCGTGGTGCAGACGACACCATGCTGAGGATTGTGATCCCCTAACCAGTCAAAAAAAAAAAAAAAACTATCTTGAGACAAACAAAACTGGAAACACAACATACCAAAATGTATAGGATACAGCAAATGCAGTTCTAAGAGGGAAGTTTATAGAGATAAATGCTACATTAAGAAAAAAATTAAATAAACAACCCAAATTTATGCCTCAAGGAACTAGGGGAAAAAATTGAAAAAAAAAAAAAAGCCTAATGTTTGAAGAAGGAAGGAATTAAAGTAATTAATAAAGATTAGAACAGATATAAATAAAATCGAGATGAGAAAAACAATAAAAAAGATCAACATAATTATGAATTTTTTTTTAGGTTAAACAAAATTGACAAAGCTTTAGCTAGGCTAACTTGACAAAAGACAGACGACTCAAATATAAATGAAAGTAAAGAGATTACAACTGATACCACAGAAATAAAAAGAATCAGAGAAATTTATGAACAATTATATGCCAACGAATTGGATATACTGGAAGAAATGCATAAATTTGTAGAAACATATCACCTATCAAAAATGAACAATTATGAGTTAGACAACCTGTAACAAATAAGCAGATTGAATCAATAATCAAGAACTTTCCAATGAAAAAATGTCCAGGACAAAATTTCTTCATTGATGAATTCTACCAAACATTTCAGGAAGAATTAATGCCTTCCCTCTCAAAGTCTTTCAAAAAATTGAAGAGAAGGGAACACTCCAAATTAATTTTACAAGACCAACATTACCCTAATATGAAAGCTAGGCAAGAACACTACAAGGAAAGAAAACTACAAGCCAAAATTGTTAATAAACATTGATGCAAAAATCCTCAACAAAATACTATCAAATTAAATTCAACATCACATTAAAAGGATCATACAGCATAATCAAGTGGAATTTATCCCTGGGATACAAGGATGGTTCAACATAAGCAAATCAATAAATATAATGTAATTAAGTGTAAAATCCATGATCATCTTAATAAAAGCAGAAAAAACATTAAACAAAATCCAGCATTCTTTTATGGTAAAAACTTCCAACAAATTAAATATAAAAAGAATGTATCTCAACATAATGTTTATATGACAAGCCCACAGCCAACATCATATTCAACAATGAAAATCTGATAGCATTTTCTCTAAGACCAGGAACAAGGTAAGGATGTCCACTCTTCTATTGAACGTAGTACTAGAAGTCATAGCTAGAAATTAGGACTTCTATCAAGAAGTCTAGCAATTAAGAAAGAAAAATAAATAAAAGGCATCCAAATTGGAAAGAAAGAAGTCACCAAAATAGCACAACATAAGCAAAATTAACAAGGATTACATCAAACTACAAAGGTTCTGTTCAACAAAGGACAAAATTAACAAAATAAAAAGGAAACTTAGAAAATGGGAGAAAATATTTACAAACCATATAACTGAAAGGAGTTAATGTCCAAATATACAAGTAACTAACAATTGTACCACAAATCTAAAATAAAATAAACAAATAATTTAAAAATAAAGGAACTGAATAGACATTTTTTCCAAAAAAAAGACATACGAATAACCAACAGGTATATAAATAAGTGCTCAACATCACTAATCATCAGGAAAATGAAAATGAAAATCATAAGATATCATCTCATACCTGTTAGAATGGCTATTATAAAAAAAGAAAGAAAAAAAGATAAGTGTTGGCAAAGATGTGGAGAAAAGGGAACACTTCTATGTTGTTGGTGGGGATGTAAATTGGTGCAGATATTACAAAAAAACATTATGGGGCTTTCTTGAAAAATTAAAACTGCCATGTGATCCAATAATCCTACTTCTGCATATATAACCAAAGGAATCGAAATCAGCATGCCAAAGAGATACTCACATTATCGTGTTCATTGCAGCATTACTTATAATAAGTAAGATATATAAACAACTAAATATTCATAAAGAGATGAATGAGTAAAAAAAAATGTGTTATAAATATTCAATGGAATATTATTCAGCCTTAAAAAAGAAGGAAATCCTGCTATTTGCAACAGCATGGATGGACCTGGAGAACGTTATGCTAAATGAAACAAGCCAGATGGAGAAAGACAAATACTGCATGATCTCTAAAATCATTAAATTCATGGAAGCAGATAGCAGAATCATGGTTGCCAGAGTCTGGGGCATAGGGGAAATGAAGAAATGACATTTCGAGGGTACAAAGTTTCAGTTATACAAGGCAAGTAAGTTCTGGAGATCCACTATACAGCATAGCTAAGAGGGTAAATATTATGTTAAATGTTCTTATTGAATGAAGACAAAAACAACCAATAATAATTATAAAGGGAGCAGGAGGAAACTGTTGGAAGTGAAGAAGATTTTTGTGGCCTTAACAGTGGTGATGGTTTCATGGGTATATATTTATCCCCAAACTCACCGAAATGTATATATTAAATATGTACAGCTCTTTATATGCTAATTGTACCTCGATAAAATGGTTTCAATGAACAAAATAATCAAAATCCACAAAAACAGTTTTCAAATCCCAATTCCAAACAAATTATTCACAAAGCCAATATCTAGGCCATTTATCACTTTTAAAAATTAATAATACCTATTTCATCTGGTTTGCTTGCCCTGTATTTATACCAGTGTTTTTCATAGTGTTGTCCCCAGGGCAGCAACATGAACATCAAAAGGTAACTTGTTGAAAATTCCCAGGCCCAATTCAGTTCTACTGAGTCAAGCCCTCCAAGTTATTTTGATGCAGTTTCAAGTTTGAAAACTGCTAAATTTTGAGAATAACTGATTTGTTAAAATTACTGTCGTAAACAAACATTGTTGAATTTTCCTAGACAGGGATATTTGCTTATAGTCTAAGAATTAGTGTACTTTCAATATGAATAGACATTAATGTTGGACAGACTTCATGCCTATTCAAAATGACTCATTCCACAGATGGCAAACTGAGGCTCAAAGAGAGTAAAGACTTGCTTTGGTCACACACTGTTTGAGGGCAAAGACTTTCAGATCAGACAAAGCTAGGATTGAGTGTTTGTCACTTACAATGGTATAACATTGGGTAAATTATTTAACTTTTCTGGATTCATTTTTTTCATCTAAACAGTAAGAATAATAAGAAGAATCATTTAATATTAGCGATGTGAAGATTAAATGAAATAATACTGGTAAAGCTTATTACCTAGTGACTTGCATGTAGCAAGTACTCAGTAAATGGTAGCAATTCATTGGTTCAAACATATTTACCCCTCATGTTCTGATGCTTCTCTGAGTGAAGTGTATACTAACTGAACATGTACATTTGTTGTAGAAATTACTTAACATTTTTTTCAGAAAAGCTCTTATTAAATCAATGATGACTTGTACAACTAATAGTAAAACCTTGGAATCTCATTATTACTCTTTCATGATATCAATTTCAATGCATAAGTTTCTTGGTAACTATTCAAAATTCCATTGTTATACAAGAGAAGATCAGATGGGAGCATTTTGGGGGGACGGTGCAACAGGTCTAACTCTTTGTAGCCTTAAGTTCTTTATATCAGTTGTTCCCTCTGTCTAATAGGCTCTTCCCTAGATATTTGTATAATTGGTTTCTTACAATTATCTCCACCTCTGCTTAAATGTCTGCCTTCTTGTAAAGGATTTTCCTGACCAACCATCTTGCGGTAGCCACAGTAGACATTCTTTTTTGTTTTCATTATTGTACAAACGTCTTTAAGTCTTGTTTAACCTTGTTGTTCTTATTTTATACTTATTATTCATCATCTCCATTAGAAAGTAAGGTCTTTGAGAATTCAAATCCATAGTCCCAGTGCCCAAAAATAGTAGGAACTTAATAAATATTTGTTGAATGAGTTGAGGTTGGATGAGGGCTTTTATCAGGACATTGATAAATTTACCACATAGTGAAGGAGTTGATATCTTTAGCGAGAGTGATTATCACAAGAGCTCTTACTGAATAGTCACTCTATCAGACACCATGGTAAACACTTTACATTGTATTGCTTAAGCAATCTTATAAAGTTATTAATCTCATTATATAGGTGAAGGACCTGAAGCTTAGGCATGTGAAGTGAGCTGCCCAAATTTACAAAATCAAGAGGAGTAAGATCCTCATCATCAACCGAGGCAGTCCAACCCTTCCAAAGCCTACACTCTTGTCCTTTGCAATATAATTTTTCCAAAAAATGCCAACAAAAGTGGAAGTAATGGTTAAGATGAACAGTGAGAAGGAAAGAGGCTGGAAGCTTGTGCTGCAAAGTATTCACTGTTAAAACAGAAAAGACCTGCCAAGAATTACGAAAAGGAAAGAGCAACCACTGACATCTGGGAACTTGTCTCATGCTCACAGCAAGGCCCTGACGTTACTGTGAGTGCACCTGATGCCCCCAGCTAGACCATGTTTCTCTCCGGTTGACTATAAAAACCTCATAGAACACCAGTGTGGAACAAGGTCATTCTGAGACCATCATAAAGAGATATAAAAACAAGATCACTGTACAACTCCCATAATGCTAAGTCTCTCCCACTCTTGGCTAAAATGAAGGATTGCTATTTCTTTACAAATTAAACTTTATTGTCATGCTAGTCTTCCCTTCCTATACATAGGATTTATTGAAATATTAAATCATAGAATTGCTCCCGCTTATGATTGACTAAATCTAGAGTGAATCCCTGCTTCCTTAGACAATCCCCAAAATTACCCAGTCAGAGCCAGAATCTTTAACAGGTTGTTTCTAACCTATATTACTAAGACACCTTGCAGTTCCCTATGGAGTGTGTTCCCTCTTGATGCAATAAGTAATAAGTGCATTTATTCAACTGCAGGCATGGTCCTAGTGATCTTTGGTTAAAGGTCATTGACAATTGTGATGGCTGATAGGGAAGATTTGTCAGGTTCTTCAATGACAGGTGTTAAAATTTTCCTTGTTGATCAAGAACCACATTGTCTGATTAAAAGTTATTGAATTATCTTCCAGGTGTGTTTGGGAAGCATTTTTACGTCATTTAGACCCCACTTAATATTATTTGAAAGCTATAAAAATACACCTCCATCCTGCATTAAATATATTTTTTGCTCTGCACTTTTGAAAGTATTTTATTATTTTACTTTTGAAATTATTTAGCACATAGAAACTCATTTCATTCATGGTTGACTGACTTTTTTTAGCAATTATTTAACAAGCTTGGGAAATCTTTCACTGTGAGAAAGTGAACAGGCAAGTCACTTTCAAATGCAGTGAAAATGTATAAATATTAACTATAGCAGTTAATGGGGTTGACATAATAATATGTCTATTTAAACATTTATGAATTTTTACTTCATGGCTTAAATTTCAAATCAATGATTTTGTGTTTGTTTTCCAGGTTTCAGATATTTTTTCTGGATCCTCGAAAAATATTCAGGTGTAAAGCATTCTCTCTTTTGTGCTTAATGGTTAACAGGACCTCGTTTTGGGGTCCTCTTTTTATTGTTCTTGTTAATCCTTAACTGCTGGGAACAATATCTCTGATATCTATTTATTTATTCATTTATTCATTGATATGCATTTAGGAACCACTTCAAATATACAGAAAAGTTGCAAGTATAATACATTTTTTCCCTAAAGAATTTGAGCGAGTTTCAACATTATGCCCTACAATCCCATCATTCTACAAACAAAAACATCCTCCTGTAAAACCTTAAAAGACCATCAACCTCAGGAAATTAATACTAATGCATTACTACCACATTACTACCACCTAATCCTTAGATCCCATTCAAATTTTGCCAGTGTCTCGATAATGTTCTTAGTGGCACAGCAACCAGTTTAAAATCATGCATTGCCTTTTGTTGAATCTCTTTAGCCTCTTTAAATCTTTAATGGGCTTTTATAAATTTGTCACTTTTGGAGATCATAGACCAGTTATTTTGTAGAGTTTCTCTACATTTGAGGCTATGTGATATTTTCTCCTTGTTAGAACTAGGTCTACCCCTTTTGTGAGAAGCAACACAGTGATGGTGAGTTCTTTGCATTGAAACATATCAGGTAACACACAAATTCAGCTTGTCCCATTGTTGATAATATATGCTTCGATTACATGATTAAGGTGGTGTGTGCCAGATTTTTCCATGATAAAAATCACTAATTGTACATTATATATTATTGGGGCCAGGGGAAAGGTTCTCCTCCACCCTCTGAAGGTTCTCTGAAAATTAACTGACAATAAACAGATTAGTAGGAAAAGAGGCATAATTTAACATGCGCAGCACTGGGAAATCTCAGGAGAATGATTACTCAATAGGCCAATGAGGTCCAGATGCTTTTTTGCCCTTTTTTATAGGGGAGGAAAGGGAAGGGGAGTGCAGGAATAAATTATTTTTAGGAGGAATGAATGGGCCCAAGAGGCAGATATTATCTTGTGAACAATAATCTTTGGAAATTAAATGAGACCTGAGAACAAACAATGGTTTAGGACAATGTTTGAAGTTCATCTGGGCTCTAAGTATGGAAGTTAATTTTTACTCTCTTTCTCTGTGATATGAGTTTTAACCTTCCCTGCTTAAGGAATTTTCATTACTCTTTGAGGGTTCAATTTCTGGATAGGTAAGGGAACTTCAGAGAACAGCTTCATCCTGTGCTTTGGGAGAGACAGAGGATTGAGACACATGAGGGTATTGGGGAAGGTCAGAGAGAACTTGAGGCTACTTCTTTAGCTCAGCATGTCAAAGTGCTATATTTTGGGGCATCATTTTCTAAGCCCCAACAGTATTTTGTGTGAAGGCACTTTCAAACTATTTAAATACCTCATTTTTTATCATGTTTTCTATCTATCTATCTGTCTATCTATTTATCTATTATCTATCTAAGCGTTTAACTCACACTGATACCTCCAATTACAGTTCAATACCACAGAACTTATTCTACTTTTATCTTTACCGTATTTATAATTTTGTTCTCTGATAGTGACAACCCGGGCTCCCATTATCCTTAATGTGTAATGACCCACTATGCATTATGACCAATCTCCAGGCATGAACAATTTCCTGAACACACTTGGGCTCTGAAACCCTATGCCATGCAGAATTCCTGAATGGACAGCCTCCTTCTTCTGCTCGGTCTCCAGCACCCTGCTCTCCCTCAATAATGGTTTTAAGACTAATTGTTTCTTATAATAATAACTCCAGGAATGGAAGAGAAGAAAGAGGATTGAAGAGAAGAATGAAAAGAGGAAAACCATAATGAAGGACTATCTGGCCTGTTTGCATTTACACAGTTAGGAAGCTTTCTCTTCTAGAATTTTGTTACTCATTCTCTTTCCCACAATTAAATCAAAGGTTAGCCATACTACCACTTACTATGATATTTAGTGTGCTTATCAAATAATCACAACCACATATGTACCTACCTAATAATGGTTCAATGTAGTTATATTTTCTATCTCTGTATTCACTTGAGTAGAGGCTTAATGATAGGGTTGCATCTCACTGATATACCATATTCAGTTTTATGTGTGTCAGAGATAATTTGCTACTTCTCATAAAGTAACATGCTTGTGAACGATTTAATTAGAGTAGATTGAAAACTATCTTCATAAGAAAGTCACTTTCAATTACTTCTATTCTGATATCCTTCCGTGAGTTGGGAAGGGTGGGAAGCTTTACAGCTCGAGCAGTGAAAACCGTCATTGTGCTTTTCTTACCTTCATAGCAACTTGTTATCTCTCTGTCATCTGTCTTGTCTCTAGTGAGTTAAAAAAGGTTGAGCTCCTGACCAAGATTGATAAAATATCAGTGGTGTATTGAATCTTTGACCTTAATTTAACTCATCTTTTACTTTAAATACAGATAAAGTATCATATTGCATTGCTTATGATTATTGTACTAAACTAGGTAATATCTGTAAATACTTACCTAGTACATAGTTCACTAAATTGGAGTGATTTTTATTACACACATAATCATTTCACTATTGAGAATAGTGATACCATGATAGAACTTAGATTTCTTGAATTCTGAGAGGGGAAGGGGGAAGGAAATAGGGTGGAAGGAGAAGGAAGGACGGGGGCTTGGTTGAGGCCCATGGCACCCCCCTCATTCTGGCAGAGGAGACTAGGGGGGTTCCAGTGGCATCTTGGAGATTATAGCTGGGCTAGTTTGGGATGTTGGGGGGGCATGCCTGAGGCCCTCGGCCCCCCATTGCCCTGGTTTGAGAGCCTGGTGGTCATTGCTGGGCTGAGTGTGGTCATCAGGGGGCATGGCTGAGGCCAATGGCTCTCTCTCCTCCCTGGTTTGGGAGCCCAGGGGGCTTCTGGTCCTATTAGGTTTTATAGGTGTCTTTGGTGGTGTTAGACCTTTACTAGTTAATATCAGACTTTGTCTCTGATCTGTGGGTATTTTGTTTTTTCTTTCAATTCTGTGTTGGATTATTTGTTGTTCCTACCACTTAAACTCTGCACTGGAACTAATTTGTTGTCCTTTGGTTACTTCTAAAGTGGGGAAATTTCCTGTGGGGACCAGCACTCTAGCTCTGTGGTTGAACTAAATTAGAGCTTTGCTACTGATTCCCTGGGGAAGACTTTTTGTTTTTAATTGTTGACCCCATAAGCACTTCTGGGTCTTGTGAATTCTGGTACACCTGGTTTGTGTGGAAACTCTGGTCTCCAGCCTGAGTCTTTCCAGAAAACTGCTCCCCCTACAGTTATATGCTCCTGGCCAGTCTCCCACTGAGTGGTCCTACTCTGGGGGACAAATCAGCTGTCCTTGCTGTGCCCCAGTGTTCTTCTGGTGGGCCTGTCTCCCCCATCACCCATACTACAAACACTTCCCAGGGGACGGGCCATGTGCTGGTCCCTTGTGATGACTCACCAGCATCTGAGTGGCTCCTTTTTTTAGTTATCTATGGCTCCTCACTTCTATGTGGGTCCACAGGAACTCTGTTAGTGGTCTTGCTTGCCTGGGGGACACTAAGGCCCTCCTCTCCCCTGCAGACTCCAAGCAACTTCATAGAAAGATCACAGCTGTGGCTTTTGCCAGCTCTTGCTCCAGGCACTCATCAGCTCCAGACTTGTAGTGGCCGGGTCTTGAAACAGTCGAAGCTATCCTTTCTTTCTCTCATCGTGGCTTCTCCTGCCTTCATGCACTCCATAGGTCTCTCCTCTTCTTCCCCTGATCTCGGCCCCAGCTTGACTGTTGTTCTTTTTAATAGTTGTAAATTGGTTGATTTGTAGGAGAGAGTGATGCTGGGGACTGTCTATTCTGCCATCTTGACTGGAAGCCTCAAAATTCTCACAAATTTTCTTATACAAAATTATGGGAAAATATCTTCCATGAATTTGCTAATTTTTTGTGACTTTGATTTTTCAAAAATCCATTTAATGAAAAACCCAAAATCTAGCTGATAGATAGGATAATTGAGGAATTATGATAAATCTGCTCTAATTCAAGGGAAAAACACATAAATAATGTCATAGAGAGAGAAACACCTTTGGAGTTAGGATTGTTACATTCTCAGCATTTTTGTCAGCTTTGCTCCTTCTCATCAACTCACAGTGTTGGGATGATCACCTGTCTATTTCTGATATAGAGATACTTGCTTTATAGGAATTGCTTCACATTTCTAGGAGACTCACATTTTCAATAATAGGCTCTGCAGAGCCTATAAATGTTCTTGAGAAAGCTCAGGTTCATCTCATCTGCAATTAAGAAATGTAGTGAAGCCTTCAGAAGAAGGTTTCCACCTCCTAAAAAGATCAGAGAACTTATAACCAACCATTCCCATTAGAGATCCCCATGATTTCTATTGAGTAAAGGGCCTAGACACCAAGGATTTAAAGCTGCCTTAATAAAATATTATAGCCGGTCATAGGCTTGCAAAACATTGACTCATTTCATCAACTTCAATTGGCCAATTTCCAGCTCTTATAAATTCTTAATAACATAACTATTCAGTGCCTCTCAGGATACAAATGAAAAATATAGCTACACAATGGATTTTACAAGAGCATGTTCAGTGGCAAAGTGGAATTTGATTGCCTTAATGCAGATATAAGATAGCATTAGTTTTTGATGGTCTTGATGGGTCACGTGCTTTATATCTCGATGAGTGGAGTCTCACATCTTTGTCAAGAGGGAGTTCATTTCAAAATTATATTCTGCTTTTGACTGGGTGATGGCTAACATTAATTTAGTAATTCAACAAATTTATGTTATACTCTTTCTGCACACCCAATGTTAAGCTCAGAGGGCTCTAGTGGTGTGTAAGGCATACTCATATTCTGCGTTCATTGAGTTCACAGCTGGGTGAATTAACAATTATACTGTTAAATAGTAACTTTCATAAGTGCTATGCATTATGAGGATGTGTGGTGAGGATGATGGAGTGGCTTCTTTCGGATTTCAAAGCACTCACCTTTCAGAGGTGAACTGTTGATAGGTGTAGTTCTTTGAGAGGTTACAAGATGGACATGATTCTACAAGATTAGAACCCTGTCCTTCTCTGGCTGCATTTCTTACACTCCTTTTCCTCTTTTGTTCATATTCTACCTTACCCACTTCCAGATCAACAGGCATGTTTAATTATTATTGCTAATTGTGTTCTCTAGAAAGCAGACTCTGAGATGGAGGCTAACATACAAGAGCTTGTTTAGGAAAACTCTTGAGATTCATATTGTGGAATGAGAAAATGAAGCAGGATTAGACAGAGGGAAATAATGAACTATGATGCAACATCAACAAGGGCTTCAGAAAACTTCATGGAGAGCTATAAACCTGAGATGGTCCTTCTGCATTGCCTTGAGTTGGAGAAAGGTGGTTGGCTCACTATACTCTCAGTTGATGAGTCATTGGATGCAGTGTACTCTAGAAAAGGGATGTGACCTTGAGCAAGGCAATTCTCTGGAGTCAAAGCACTATCCAGAGACAGGTTCAGCTGAGATCTGTCTTCTGGCAAGACTTCCGGAAGCCTGGGGAATAAATTCTTCATTTTCAAAGATGAATGTGAGTCGGGCATCATAGCATTTCTACAGTTGTTACTTCTCTTTTTTTTTTTTTTGTCTTTTTCGTGATTGGTAAGGGGATCGCAACCCTTGGCATGGTGTCGCCCACACCACGATCAGCCAGTGAGCGCACCGGCCAGTCCTATATAGGATCCGAACCTGCGGCGGGAGCATCGCTGCGCTCCCAGCGCTGCACTCTCCGGAGTGCGCCAAGGGCCTGGCCCGCAGTTGTTACTTCTCTTATGTACAGAGCTTTACACAAGCTCTTTTCTTCTCCTGAAACAGCCTTATACTCTATTTCTCTTTATATCTTTTACTCATCATTTAAGTATTAGAAGAAATGTCTTCCTATTGGAAGTTTCTCTTGATAGAACCTTATCCATTGAATATTGCTCTTTTCTCACTGAAACCCTTATCAAAATATATTCTAGTCATCAGTTTACTTTCTATATCCCCCTTCTACATTTTGTGTTACTTGACGACATAAATATTCATCATTGTATCACCAATGCTTAACATCATGGCTGCTACAAAGCAGAGTATTGATAAGTGTTGGTAGAATAAGTGGTAAGAAAGAAAGAGAGAGAGAGAGAGAGAGAGAGAGAGAGAGAGAGAGAGAGAGAGAGAGAGAGGGAGGGAGGGAGGGAGGGGAAAGGATGGAGTAAGTATGGACTTTAAAGACAATGCAACCATTGTCCAAATTCTAGTTTTTTAAAAAGCTAGTTGTGTGGCTTTAAGCAAGTGATTTAATCTCTCTGATTCTTCTCTACTCCCTATATAAAATGGGAATAACAACTCCTACCACTGAAGGGCTGCATCAGTTATAGATGACTTATTAAATTTTGATTTCTTTTCTTACCACCTTCCCTGTGAATGCAAATATGATAATATCCAAAGTGTCTTCTAGCTCTCATGTTCTGTGATTTATACAAAAAACAGTTATTTTTTTATATTACAGAAAAATGAAATATTGTCAATCGAGAGATGTTAAGAAGTCAATGTGACCTGTTGTATGCAAGGTCTGATATTAATTATAAAGAAGAATCCACCTTAATGGGTTAGAGTGATAAAGTTAGAAGGAAAGTGGGGAAAGGTATTATAACATTAGGTCTCATGTAATCATTGTAAAATCTCCTTCCCTGGGCTCAGCCAGATATTATTTGGCTCCTATGACATGGGGAATACCATGTAGTTCATAAAATATCGTAAGATTTCCAAATCAAACTTTATTTTCTCTGTACAGGAGACCTAAAGAAACATGGGTACTGAAAGAAGGTGGGTTGTAGTACCAGGGACAATTTAATTTATAGTTACACTCACAATTCTGCCTGTTCAGATTAGGTTTTGTCCAGTCCTTGGGTTAGAAACAGACTCTTCTATATCCTGTACCCAAGACTTGACCTGGGGATGCCATCATTTCCCAGAATCTCACAGCTCATCTCAGCCAGTTGCACTCAATGTCAGTAAATGACAAAAATAAGTCTCTTGCTTTTCTTGTCTGCAGTTGTTTTGCTTCAGCTGTCTTCAGAGCAGCTTTCCTCGGGCTTTAAAACCATCTATTCTCTGCACATGCCCAATCCGCAAGATTAATGGTGGAGCAGCTCTTCACACTAGTGAGGCCGGCTGTGCTCCAGACTTGGCCATGACTCATCCTTCCTTCTCTTCAAGGACCAGGGGCTATTGTGGGGGATAGTAATGATGCTGCTCAAGAAGCCAGATGCAATTCAAGATCTGGAGGGTCCTTGTGTGGCAAGCTATATCCATGATGCTTTCTCTGACCACTCGAACCCTGCCGATCTCCCTTCTGTAATCTTCTCAACATTGTCTCTTCAGCTTTTTTGTACATGATTACATGTTCCAGCATTAACTTTTAATAAACTGCCTAGAGAACAACGTTGAAAAATCTTTAGATTGACATCCAAAGCCCTTTAAAATTTGACTTCTAATAACTCTTCAGATGGTGTCTGCAATCTCAAATTCAGTCACTTTAAGGCAAAGTGACCTTTATTTCTCACTCTGCCTTAACACTATTTACGTATCACTTACCTCCTGACCACCTATTTCTGACACAGTGACCAAAATGACCATTCTAAAATTATAAGCCAGATCATATTATTCCTTTGTAGAAAAGTGTCTAATTGTTCCTTTGTCACTCAGGGACAATAAATAAATAAATAAGTCCCTCTGTCACAGCTCACAAGGCCATTCTGCTCTTTCTATTCTCCCTTGCTCTGCTCCACCCACCCTAGCCCTTTTTTGTTTCTCTCAATATACCAAATATGCTTCCACCTCAGGGTCTCCACATTTACTTTTCCTTTTGCCTAGACTGCTCTTTCCTTGAATATTTACTTTTGTCTCCTCTCACTTCCTCATTTCCTTTTGGTCTCAACTTAGCCGTCTCCTTGACAGAGCAGGTTTTGTTAACCACCTCATCTCAACCAATCCTCCACTCTTACCCCCTCCCACATTTGTCATTTTCTAGCCTCTTGTTCTCATATCTTTCTTTGTGACACTTAGATCCACCTCGTACAATATATATTTTGTTACTTGCATACATATATGTCGACCATCTCTTTAAAACCAAGAAGCTTGGAACCAGAGATGATAATGTCTTTTTTGTTTCTATATGTCTTTTTGCAACATACAAGAGTAGGCTTGGGACACAGTTTGGCTTTGATGTAATTTTGTGGAATGATTACATAAATGAATAAACAAACACAAATATCCTCTCCACCCATGCATTTGCTTAGGCTTTCCACTTTCCATGCATGTCTCTCCCTATCATATCTACTTTCTTAGCCAGATCTCTCCTTCCAATGTAGTCCAATTCCTATGTCTTCTTATTACTTGTAGAGCACTGTTTATCCTGATCTTTCCTTCTTATAAGCTCTTATTACAAGACTTTTGAATGACATGTATATTTGGCAATTATAAAACATGATATTATTTTCTTGGAAGAAAAGTCTAAGTTTAAAGGCAAGTGCATTCCTTTATTTTTTCTGCCTCTCCTATTTCCTCTTTGTCACTGAAGTTTGATAATAATATTTTATTGAATCTGGATAAATAAGGTTACTTTCACATACATTTGTAAGATATACCATAGTCATAGCTAGTCTTTCCCAAATAGTACTTTAGATATTATCAGTCATGATTTATTCTGTTTCAGGATTGAATAAATCTGTTTTCTGTGAAATATAAGTTTAATTAATTAAAATATGCAGTTGTTTTGGTCCTAGTTCAGGCTCAGTGACTATAAAACTCAAATACCCTGGAATTTGAACAACTGGAAGTTTTTCTTAAGTCTGTACCATTTATAGCGATTATCTTGGAAACTCTATAACCTTATAGTAACTTCTAAATTATTGCAAAAAGATTAAGTTTTAGGCACCATAATTTTGCTATTGATTTTTTAAAGTATTCTAATTCTCTTAAGATCAATAATTTATATTTGACAAGATAGATGCAACCTCTCTCTACTCTAAATTACTAGAACATTTCAGTAAGTTTCCTTTCACCTGTGTGTTACTAATATTCTTATGTGCTGGTATCAGTGTAAAGATATGTTGTGTTTCAGACTGACATAATCTTCCTGGTAAGGATTAAGTCTTTCAGTTGTAAAATGAAGAAAAATAATAATATATATCTCATAGAGCAGTAGTAAATATTAAATGAAAAATCCATATGAAATACTCGGCACAGGTCCTTACAATACTGAAAACTTTAAAATAAGGTATTATTATTATTATCATTTCTTCTGTGAAATAACTTATCATAGCTGCAGTACAAATTTCATGCTAAATAGATAGCTATAGGTAAATAATAAATGAGTGGATGGATGAATGGATGGAAGGATTGATGAGTAGATTTAATACAAAAGACTTTCAAGTAATTTTTAAAAACTTCAACATCCCTGTGGAGGAGATATAGATAAGCATGCATGTGTTTTATTCATCTTAATAGGCCTTGCTTGGATGATACCTATCTGGTGAAGAGAGTTTAAAGATTTGCTGAGTGACATGCAGGGGCTGACACTACTTAAGCCCTATTGCAACTGCTGTATCTTTTAATCCTCATAACGGTTCTACGTGGTAGGCCGACTCTTTTTTTTTTTTTCCCCCTCCATTTACAGATGAAAACACTTGAAGCTTAGGGACATGAAATAATTTTCCTACAATTTCACATAAGTGGAAAAGATAAATTATCCCCAGCACTTTATCCATTTCATCTTAATATCTCTCACTAGGCCCTGCCCAATGGTGGTTTGCTTTCTTGAATCACTTTCAGATTGGTAATTCCATGTGAAACACATAGTTCAAAATATAGGGCAGACCATCATTGCCTCTGGCATTTTGGGCTAAGGAAACTTCCCGATATTTTAAGTTCTCATATTAAGATACACAGGGCTATAAAAGAATTCGTCCTATGTGTAAAACACCTCTGGAAGTCATCATTTGCAACTCATTATAATTTATATTATAAATATTCAGGCAATTTCCTTTCCATTGCTATATCTGATCTTAGTGTTGGTAATTGTGCCTTAATGTAGAAATAATGCTGTAATTTAAATGCCAAACGACATGTAAGGTTGTATTAGTCCTTTCTGTTGCTTGTAATAAAATACCTGGAAATGGGTGATTTATGAGAAAACAAAATTTATTGCTTACAGTTTCTGAAGCTGGAAAGTCCAAAGTCCAGGGAACACATCTGGTGACAGTCTTGGTGGTGACAACAGTGACCCCCGGTTCTCACGTGGCAGAAAATGTCAGAGCAGAGAGGGAGAGAGACTGTTCCTTAAATGCTCTCCTTTTAAAGCCTTTAGAACCATGCTCCAGACAATCATTATTAATGCATTCACTACTGCATGGTCCTACAACCCAATCACCTCTTCAAGATCCTACCTTTCAATTACCATAATAGGGTTTCCCACCCTCAACAGTTAACAGTGGGAATTTAAGCTTCAATGAGGTTGGGGGGCGGGGCATCCAGTCTACAGCAAAAGTTTATTGCACTTTTTTCTATTAATGCTGCATTGCATGTTTACTCTGAGTTATGGAACCCAAGTTTGTATTATAATAACCTAATGCAAACATTTAAATAAATTTGACATGGAAAAGTTCATCATCCTTCTCAGAGATTGAAAGTAGTTTGCTAGAGGCTTGATCATGATTAAAGTGTTTCTGTAAATATTAACTGGATCAGGGAGATACAAGCCTATCTACTCATTTTTTTGAATCAAAAAATTTACTTTTGTTGTGACAAAAAGAGAATAATATGTTTTAAAAAAGAGAAATAGGACATCATTTGTTTTTACTGATGACATCTTATTAACCAATTGAATTACATTAAAATGATAATAAATGTTAACAATTATTGTACATTTATGGGGTAGTTTGATAAGCACATTAGCTATTTTATTTAACTTTCACAGAACGTGTAAAAGAAAAGAACTATAGGATCCATATGTGATTCACAGAATTATGCAACTCCTTTTCACATGAGAAAACTGAGGCTGAAAAATGTCAAATACAGGAAAAAGGTCATACAACGTGTGGTAGAGGGGCCCTAAATCCTAAATAAATTAAATAGAATTTAATTTTAAAGCTGCCACTTACAAAATTGAAAGGCAGAGTATTTTCTTTGTGAATTTGGGCTCTTTCTTGCCCATAAACGGCAGGTTGAGATGTGTTCAACCAATGGAATTCAGAAGTGGAAAGCATAGATCACTTTTGTAGTCAAGCAGCAATTGTTTCCTATATTGCTTGAAACTTTATATTCAGAGCTGAATTTTGGTCAAATTCACCCACAAATTTGGGAAGAAAAAAAAATAAACCCCTGATTAAATTTGGCATAGTGAGTATACCATTTAAGTCTTCTTTTTCCTAAAATTTCACTAAATTTACCAAACATGAATATGCAGAAAGGTATATACCCTCCATAATAGTGTAGAATATGAGACAACAGGTACTGAAAATTAATTAAGTTGTGACTAATTATCAGCTTCACAAAAATGAATCTTAAGCTGAAAATGGGAAAGCCATTTCCTCATTTATATAGCAGAGATTCAAATGGCTTAGTGATTGACTGCAACAGGTAAGTAGGGATTATAAACAAAAGGATTATTTAAAAATCTGTTTAAAAAGTAATGTGACTCCCAAATCTCATGTCCATATCCATGCAAAAAGTTGTCAGTGCTTCTTCTACTCTCCAGCAAAAGACCAGAGGTCTTCTGGAGTGGAATATGCTGTCAGCTAAGGAGACTGGAAGTTTCTTCACTAGGGATTATCACCCTCCTCCCACACACATACATAAAAATAATCTAGAGTTATTGACATTGGAGGTTCTCCAAGAAACCCATTCTGACTATTTGCAGTAAAGATGACAGTTGACAGACATCTTCTTTCATATGTGTTCTAGTGCCCCCACTCTTAAATATGCACCGAGGATCACCAGACAAATGCCGAACATAGAAGATATCTGCATATTTAGAAAAAATGATTATTAAGTTCAAGAAAAATGTCCTAATATATTAAATCATTTAGCTGAGACAAGCTATTTCTTGGTCATAACTTAAACACTGACAATTGAGAGACAACATAAAATAATGGTTAAAAGCATGGGTTCTAGACCCAAATTCTTTGAATCTGAAGCTCAAATCTGCAGCTTACTGAGAGTTACAACTTCACAATTTACCTACCTTTTCTTTCATTTTTTCCCTTTGTGTTTATTTTTGATTATACATATTTATGGGGTATAGAATTGACTATCAGTATTTATGTACAGTATGTGATGATCAAATTGATATTAGTAGCATGCTCATTATTAAGAATCACATATTCTTTGTGTCCCTTGCCCAATTACTTCCTAACCCTTCCCCCCTCCCCCTTTCCTACCTCTAGTAACTATAGGTCTATTCTCTCCTGCCTTTTCTATGCTTCAGTTTTCTTTCTGTAAAATGTGCATAAAAATGATGCCTATCTCCTGGAGTAAGGAATACTTTTTTAAGGATTAAATGAATTAATAGTTGTCAAGTGCTTAGAAAGTAACTAACACATAAAAGGTGCAATATAAACGTTTGTAACACATTTAGCATTGTTGATTTAAACAAAATTATGATGGAACTGCAATATTAGAATGGAGACATAAAGTGTACATATATATGGTAGAGGTGGAGAGGGCTAGAAAGAGAGCTAAGTTTTAATCTTCTATATTGGGAGAAGCATCACTAAACTGGATAAACCAGAGAGAAGCAACCTACATATGTTATTTAGAGACATAGTGATCTCTTTCTCACCAGAAGAAAAGATAACGTTTAAGTTATTTTCCCTAGGGATCAAAAATTGGGGATGGGAATTATTGGAGGAACACTAATTCTAAAATAAGAATTGTAGAACAATGTGATCTCTAAACACAGAAATGCATAACTTTGGTAAATATACTTAGAAATTATAAATATGTTACATGTATGTTATAAAAAGTAAGAGAGCAGCCCTGGCAATATTTAAGCACAGATTTTGATGTGATTGTCATTTTGACCATTTGCTTGGAATTTTTTATCACTTGAATTTTTCCTTGGGCACAAAGCCTTTTTACTACTTCCTGACCCTGTTTTGATTTGTAGTGCTCTTAGAAGTGGTAGCCATAGCAGCAAGAACAGAAACATTAAGGCACAGATTCTCTACACTGAAATGTGAATAGTGAATCTCCTGCACACCCTTGCTAAATATTCAGGGGTTGAAAACATTGTAGCACAAGTTTGACTATTTCCCAGGCAAGATATTAAAATAAATGATTTTCTTAGATGAAGAGTAATAATTTTCCTACTCACTTTTATTCTACTAAACTCCATAGCCCATTAGAGGATGGGTAAAATCATTATCACCTCCATTTAAAGGAAAGAGAACAGGAAGCACAGGAACATTAAAAAGGAATTATGTGACTGTGCATCTGTCTTTAACACAAAAAGGTTATTATGCCTTGGATGGTATTAACTATAGTCATGTTAATCATATTCAGAGAAAATGTACTCAAATTACCAAAAGAAAGATTCATTTTAATAGGCTGTGGAACTTTAAGACCCTGAGGAAAAGGATGATGGTGGGGAACGTGTAGAAACCATATATCTCTCCTGAATAATTTAATTATTGGAGCCTGGGTAATAGAATGAATCAAATATCACAAACTGAAATCCAGGAGAAGCCAGGTGGGAACATAAATGAGCAAATATATATCCCATTTGGAAAGAGCAGCTGCCAATCTGCTTTGGCTGACAGCAGCCATAAAGAAACACAGTCCAAGCAGCCAGAATCTGGAGTTTTATGTCAAAAAGCCAATTTGAGATTTTTGGCTATTACTTAAAAGAAAAGAAAGAGAGGGAGGAAGGAAGAAGGAATTATGCTTTGGCCAAATACCATGGGTCCAGTCCACAAATAGGCACAATAAATCCTAAAGAAGCTTCCAGCCATTGGATTTTAGCATATCTCCATAGACTTACATCACAGCAGGAGACTATCTTTCTCTGTCTCTGTTCCTAAGCTCTGGTAATACCATCTCTATCATGAAGTCAACCTGGCAAGTGAAGAATGCATAGAAATTGTTTTCATTTTTGGAAGACATATGGTGGGTTTTCCAAAACAAATTATTCTTTTTTCAAATGCCAAGAGTTCTAATTATTATTCCTATCATAGACCATCAGATTAAGTCTTTGACTTATTAGCAGAATAGATATAATTCAGAGCAGTATTAATTCAGAGGGGAGGGTATTTTATTTAAATATATTCTATACTAGATAAAGCTGAAGAGTGAAGCTGATGGTTTTAAAACAGAGAACTGTGTTTGGAATCTGAAGCAATGTCCAGTGCATTAGCTACTGGAGATTGCCTTTACCCAACCCACTTATTTTTATGTTATTATAAATCATTTAACAAGTTCTGGCTTTTATTAGGCTTGTTATACTTAGCTAAAATTGGTGCAAAATAAAATCTGAATGGATAAATGTTGCATAAGAATACTTATAAATGACTGGTAAAATATTGTATCCTCTAAAGAGTTAAAGAGAACAAAAGAAGTACCGGATGGCTGCTGAGTAATCTGCTGGTGAGAGATAGTCAAATTTTAAGTAGAACCTAAACAAAACAGCTTATATATTTTTCCCAATAGGTTTGATTCTGATCATTCAGTTTAATTTAAAAATCAAACTGCATTTTGAATTGTGTGTATGTTTTTCCCACAGCTGCTGACTACTGTGCTATTGGAAAATTGATGAATTTTTCCTAATATCTGTCTGGCTAATTTTTTGGTTTATGTTGTTGAAGAAGTCAATCCATATTTGATGCTTTGTTAATAAAATAAACTAAAAAAAATGGAGTGATGTATAATTTTTATTTAACATACTCTTTGCAAATTGATTTACTTTGAAACAACATTGATGCTTGCTTGCAGTTACGTGGTAGTAAATAATTTATTTTAATGTATACATGGACTCTGAATTCCATGAGGGAAGGGGCCTTACTTTACTAACTGAACTCTCAACACCTGGAACTGAGTAGATCACATACACCTTAATTTAATGAAATTTTATAGAACATGGGGAAGTGTGAGTTTTTTTTTTTTGTGGTCATCTAAGCTCTTTCTTTTATATGTGAATATTTTAAGTAACTACAGAACTGATAAAACCATCCTTTAGTTCATGAGAGAGAGAGAGGGAGAGAGGGGTGTGTGTGTGTAACTTCTAGATTCCTTTATATTTAATCATAGGAGTAGTAGACAACTGTTATTGTTTTATGGAGTTTCATAAAATACCTTCCTATGTGACTGGTATTGGAATTTTGGGGCTATTCTTGACAATGGCAATATGAGAGACAGAGACAGAGACAGACAGAGACAGAGGAAAGTGAACATCCCCTGACATTTAGAAATTGGCCTGACACTCACAGCTAGGCTGTGTTATTCTCTTATTAGTCATAAATCGTCTCACCATAACAACCTCAGACAAAATTACTCTGAGATTGTGATATAATCAGACAAAATGAGGCCCTTCATAATTTTTTCTAAGCACAGATAAAAACATTGTCATTGTTTAACCTGCAAATTAATGAGTGACTGCTAATCCTACACTGATTCCATCTTTATTTTCATTCTAGTCTCTTCTTACTAGAGGTTAAGATTTATTGAGGAAATCAACTACAGAATTGTCCCTACTTCCTGGAAGCACCCAATCTAGGAAATAATCTTAGACCTCCGCTCAGCAACCTAACCAAAGCCCAAATCCTGCAATAGTTTCATTCTATCACCCTCCTATTGAGATACTCCATGTTTCCCCATGGTGTGTAGTCTTTCTTGATGCAATGAATAATGAAGCCAACTTATTCAGATGTTTTCTTGACTGTCTGACTGTAGGACATTGACATGATCCTAAAAGCAACAACAATTACTCATTGCTCACTTTACTACAGCCACAGTCCTCTTGCTTGAAGAACACAATACATGCTTTTTGCAGTGAAGTCTGCCTGAAACATTATTCACTAAATATCTGCAGGCTCCTCTCTAATTTATCTCAGATCTGTATAAAAGTAATTGCTGGATAACAAACTACTTCCAAACTCAGAAGCTTAAAGAGCACTATTTTATTGTCACTCATGAGTGTATGCATTTGCTGAAGGGCAGAAAAACCACACTGGATTTGGCCGAGAATCTCTGCCTCAAGCTGTGGGCCCAGCAGGACAGGGCTTCTCACTGTGAGGTGAGTTCATGTATGCTCCATGCATTTGCATTCGGAGGCTCTGGCCATGAAAGGACCACAGCTACCCATAAGGAGTACACAAGAACATTTCTAGCCTTTGTTATCTCCACATCTGCTAACATCCCATTGTCCAAAGCAAGTCATATAACAGAGCAAAAAGTCGAGAAGCAGGGAAGTGTACTCCTTCCTTACTGGTAGAAACTACACAAAGTTATATGACAAAAGATGTGGATACAGTGGAAGAGAGAAAAACTGGGGTCAATAATTTAATCTACCACAAAATCTCCACATAAATATTATCTTTGCAGAGAGCCCTTCCTTGGCCATTCTATCTAAGATCACAGCTCCCCCACCCCACGATTCCCTCCACCAAACTTTATTAAAATAGTTATCACTACCTGATATACGTTCGTGAGAGTGTTTGTGTGTTTATTATCTGATTTGCCACCACCTGCACTACCACCACCACTAACCACCACCTTGCCCCAAAACACCAGAATATAAGCTCCAAGGAGCGGAGAATCTGGTCTGTTTTTTAGTTTTTTAATTGCTGTGTCCTCACTGCCTGGAATAGCACCTGGCACTTGTTAGGCACTCAGTTAAATATTAAGGACACTGGAATCCTGAAGTCAAAATAGTGGAAACATCTCTGAACTCTGATCCTTCAGTACAGAGGCAATACTATTCCTTTGTAGGCCAAAGGTGGAGATTATAAAAACAGTATCAAGCTGAATCAAGCATGAAAGTAAGATAAAATTATATGAGATAATATTATATCTTGATGTATTATCACTTGGCTGAAATATTTAATTTAAAATGGTAGAAAGAAAAATATTTATTAATTATTTATTAATTATTAATGGCTCATATTTTATTTACACAGGCAGTTTCCAATCTAGAAATCATAATAAAGAAGCAATGGAGAAATGATCTTATTCCAATAGAAGGTCAGAATAGAAAAATAAGCCTAAGTGATCAAAGTAACAATCTAAGAACTTTCTATAAAAAATATTCAATTTCTATTATTTTTTTTCATAATGTCTATGTTTCTCTTTTTAATAACCATTAGGGCTATTTGTTTCTGGGGATTTGATTGAAAAATAGTGGTTCCTACATTCCATACATCATGAAACGTAAAGATGCATGGTGTATTTGAAAAGGATTGATTCATTTTTTTTCCAAATTTGTAGAAATCTTTTTTTGTTTGTTTTTTAAATAAAGACAATGCACAGGTCTATGTACAGTGGGAAAGTTGTAGTAATATTTAGCAGTCAAGTTGAAAACTCTCAAATTTAATATTAAATATTCTTGGGTAATTCTACTTTAAATAAAAGAAAAAGAATTATACTAAAGGTAAAATTTATTATTAAAAAATTCAATTAGTATAAAACCTGAAGTTAGGATATCAAAACTATTTTGGAATTGACATATTACCAATATTTCAGATAAAAAATTACACACATTTCTAAGAAAAACATTAGAATTATCATAGATCACACTTTTTAACTAGTTCTGCACAATGCTAAGCATTCACATATTTGAAAATATATTCATATGATATAAATAAATGCTGTGGATTGAATGCCTCCCAAACTCAATGAAGCTTTATGCCTACTGACAGTGTGAAGAGGGTGGGAAATCCTTTTATGGTATTTGAAAGGCATGGTTTTGAAGAGGTGATTAGATTGTGAGGACTGTGCCCTAGCAAATGGATTAATATATCGATGGTTTAATGGTGGTCATGAGCATGGTTCTGAAAGGTTTTAAGAGGACAGCCAGGAAGGAGGTTAGTCTCTGTCTGCTCTGCCATATTTACCATGTGATACCCTGAATCACTCTAGTCACCACCAGGACAAGACATTCACCATATGTGTTCCCTGGACTTTGGACTTCCCAGCCTTCAAAATTGTAAGCAATACATATTGTTTCTTTATAAATTACCCAGTTCCAGGTATTTGGTTATAAAATACAGAAACAGACTAATACAATAAACAATAAATAACACAGATATGTATATATTTTCCATTTTAAAATTCAGATTTCTTGGAATCAAGAATGTCTTAAAGTTGAAGTTGGAGAGTGTAAAATTTAATGAAATACAGGATCAGAGTTGGAAGACTTTTAAAAGTCAATCTGTTAAAGACATTTCTCAAAAGAATACATAAAAATGGCCCACCAGCCCACGAAAAAAATACTCAAAATGACTAATCATCCAAGAAACACAAACTAAAACCACAATCAGATATCATCTCACCCCAATTAGAATGGATAGTAACAAGACAGAAAATATCAAATACTGTCAAGGATGCGGAGAAAAGGGAACCCTCCTACACTGTTGGTGGGAATGTAAATTGGTACACTGTGGAAATAGTATGGAGTTTCCTCTGAGAACTAAAAATGAATCTATTATATGACCCAGCTATCCCACTCTGGGATTTCCCAAAGGAAATGAAATCAATATATCAAAAAGACACCTGCACTCCCATGTTCAGTGCAACACTGTTGACAATAGCCATGAGATGGAATCAACCTAAATGCTGATCAAGGGATGAGAGGATTAAAAAAAAACCTGTGGTATATATACACAGTGGAATACTACTCAGCTATAAAAATAAATTATATTCTATCATTTGCAGCAACATGGATGGAACTGAAAACCATCATGTTAAGTGAAGTAAGTCAGGCACAGAAAGACAAATACTGCATGATCTCACTCATATGTGGAGCCTTAAAAAAAAAAAGTGGTTCTCATAGAAGTAGAGAGTAGAATAATTGTTACCAGAGGCCAAGAGGAGGAGAGGAAGAGAAGGAGTGGACTAACAGGTAAAAACTATGCTATCTACCCTATATGTAATTCATTGTGAAGTATAGGCATATATTGAAATGATGCATTGCACCCTATAAATATATATAAGTAAATGTTAAAACAAAAATGAATATTCAAAAATTAAATCTTTTGAGCAATGCCAAAACCCCATTACTGAATCCCTTTCAGATGTTCATGCAACTTCTGTTTGAATACTTTGTTTACAAAATGGATCAAAAATAAAAGTTGATAATTTCATTTATATAACTTATTCATTTATATCATAAGTATTTATTTAGCACTTATTAGGCATTAGGCCCTGTGTTAGGCACATAAGAGCTTACAGTCATAGAGACTTTTGTAAAATCACTACAGAAGTGCAGAAAAAGAGATTTTCTACATCCAAGGATTTGTTATTAACTTAGTGAAACAAGTACAAAGTTGAAGTTTTACTAATAGGTAATACAGGTGCCTACTGTGGCTTCTCAGATGAGAACAAGGTTCATTTGCTGGTGCAATAAATTGCCAAAGGCAGTGGTATGAAAAATGTCTGTGGAGCTGAGTAGAGCCCTGGGAATTGAACCATGGCACTCAATTGAGCTAATGGACACACAGTCCAGCACTGGCTCTTGCTAAAACCTACAACTGTTTCATCTAGTTGGATGTACACAAAACAAACATGGTCTGAAAAATGCACCTCAGTGTAATTTGCAGGTATTAATCTCTGTTTTATTTTTTGAGGTATGAAATGAGATGGATGATTTTACTTTAACATGAATTTAATTTTTTTATATGATATCTGTTACTTGATTGGAAGAAATAGTAAAGGTGGTTATCACTTGTAATAGCCATTTTTTTTTCTTAGACTTACTGAAGATAAAAACATTGTATGAGGCCCTGACAGAAATTCCAATTTCACCTGTTTCAGCGGAATAATTAGGGACATCTCTCCCATGAGCATTAGCTATTTTATACTTGAGAAGAGAGAGATTTTAAATTTATTTGAAATAGAGATCTTACAAAATCATTCTCCTTCATGAGATTTTTTTTTTCTTTTAATAGTTTGTGCTGTGAGATGGACTATTTGAAAATTAATTGGCTATGTAGAAACCATGTGTTTGGTGTCCCTAGAATTACATGACATTCATAGCTATATATTTTTTTCTCAGTGTATTGTTAGTTGATCTGTGCAAAGGTAATTCCCTTAGTGCCCACTATCAGGAAGATATAAATAACTTTTTAAAAGTGTTGTGCTTCATGGTGCATCTCTTTGATTAGATATTTTTAATTTGAGTAAAGGTACATTAGTATTGGTCATCTACTTCTTTTAAAACATTAACCGTAAATACATACTATTTTTTGTCTATAGTGGTAGCAATTAGAAGAAAAAGTAAGGAGTCATAATTAAAAATTCTAATTCATGATTGCTAGATATGATATGTGGTATTAACTCAGTGGGTTAGTCCATCACATTCAGTGATGCCGAGATTATAAGCCTAGTTTGAGATGGTTCTATGAGCTTTTTTATTCTATAGTTATCACGTGTCTCGGACAGGCCTCATATAGATACATAGTCAGGAGATACTGGATTTGACAACATGGCTGGGTAAATGTAAAATTTTCTCTGCTGGGAGGTAATTCCTCAGAAGATATTTAGTATAAATTTATGCTATAGTTCATTTAGCACAGGGGTTCGCAACTTTTCCTTAATGGCCCAGATAGGAAATATTGTAGACTCTGTGTCCCTTCTAATCTCTGTCACAACTGCTCAGCTCTGCTGTTGTAGCATCAAAGTAGCTATAGACAATATGTAAATGAATGGATGTGGCTGTGTTCCAATAAAACTTTATTTACACAGCAGGCAGGAAGCCTGATTTGACCTCTGATTTAGCATGTGGAGAGGATACTTAGCATGAACGAGACTTGTTTTAGTTCAGCATATTATTATCTTACCCCTCACCTTGTGCTCACATACATCTGGATCAAAATTAATACTGAAAGACCTTGCTAAAGGCTGAAACTGAAATAAACATAGAATGATTTTAAGAACCAGAATAACGGAAATGGTTAAATTATCATGATTATATTTTATCAATGGCTCTGAAAATAATTTTTAAATGAAAATACTTATTTTCTTATTTCAGCTACTTAAGGGCAATTCACAGTTGAAGACCAGATGCAAATATTTATTTCTGTGTAAATTCTCTAGTTCTTCTACCTACCCTGAGGTAGAGTGGTTTTGACTATTCTCTGTGATCTCATGGATTCTAGTTCTTAAGCACACTGCAGCACTCATCCTATTACACTACAAGTCTTTATTTATGGGGCTGCCTTTTGCACCATGCTGCAAGCTTCTTGGGGATGAGCACTATTTTTTTTATTCATTGACCATTTAGTTATCTTTTTTAAACAATGCTCACTGGATACCAACTCTGTATAGATAATATCTAAGTACTGAGGTTATAGTGGTGAATAACATAGACATGGTAGTTTTTCTCACAGGAAAACATACCACACAAGGGAATAAATACCAGGTATTACAATTAAAAAGAACTACAAAAAAAAAAAAAACTATTAATATGATAAAGGGTGCTTGGGAGTCTCCAGTAGCTAGAGTGGTCACTGTAGACCACTGCAAGTTGGTGGGAAATGAGGATATTTTAGGATTTTAATTATGAAAAAGAGGTGGCCCTTCAAAGATCTGGGATAAAACATTTTACTGTATCTAATGTTTTTTTTTTTTTTTTTTGCTCTTCTCCAGATACTCTTTTTTTTTATTTTTTATTTTTTAAATTTTATTTTGTCAATATACAATGTATATGATTATTATGGCCCATCACTGACACCTCCCGCCCTCCTCCCTCTCTCCCCTCCCCCCCAAGAATGTCCTTTCCATTTACTTGTTGTAACAACTTCAAAAAAGTATAGTTGTTATATCTTCTTCCCCGCCCCCCCCCCCGGGTTTTTTTTTTTGGGGGGTTTTTGATTACATCTTCAATCTCCTTTTTTGTTTTTTGCCTTTTCCAGT